>NW_020451057.1:369698-372271 GCF_003343035.1 Apteryx rowi | reverse complement strand
CCCGAAGCTGCACAGTCTCCGAAAATACCCTGTCTATCTCTTGCTCCGCTTCCCGGATGCTGCGCAGCCTACTGACCTCCTCCCGTAACTCCCTTACCTGACGACACAGCTCATCAACAGCAGCACACCTCCTGCAGGAGAGCTGGCTGCCAGCCCAGGCCTCCCGGAGAGGCCCCAAGCACTCCCTGCAGCCTGAGACCTGTAGAGCCGCATCTACTGTCAGAGGGTCAGTCTGGGTCCCAGTTTCTGACACAGCAACTCCAACAGCCACTGGGGAATGTGTTCTGCAGTGTGTCACAACCATACCTGAGGAAACCAACACCACAGGGAACAGAAATGAAGGTTCCTTCGCGCGCTCTTCTGTGCAAACTGCTGCGCAAACTGCTGCGTCTGTTAGCTGCGCTCAATGATGTATTAACACCCTTACAAAAATTTCTACAATATTTCAGAAAATATTTAAAGACAGATATACAGTAACCTTTTTTTATTAGATTACAGCATTTATCACCATAGCAATGTTATCAGTCAGCAAATATCAACAGTCACCAAGTCCAATGCAGCTTTGAAGGAAAAATGTTAATATCTGTACCTTTAAATCTTGCATAAAGCCATTTGAAGAAGCCCTTCACTTATGTAAAGCTGATCAGGTCTCCACAGACTCTGAATGAAGCAGACCTCTGCCAAATGTTTATTCCCAGTCTTTTCTGAGCAGTGCAATCAGAGCCCCCCAGAAGCACCTGTGGATATTCATGTGGCTCTCTGAGTTTACACAGGTGAAGTCTGTTAATCCTCTGATTGCAGCTTAAAAAGCAAATCCAGTCAGGGTGAAAGAGAAGGAATAAACCAAAGTTATACTTTTAGCTATGTTCAGTGTGACTATTAATAGAAACAAGAAAAAAAGAAGTGTTTTTGTTACTAAATTGAAGAGCTGCACCTCTACATTCACACAGAAGTGCAAATCTATTGAATAGGAAGATTTTGTTTTTTGCAGGGAAACTTTCAAAGTACAAGCAAATTTTATTAAGCTTTTCCCGTGGACAGATCCTCAGCAACAATATCTGGAACAGCTGTAATTATATATTCATCATAGATTTTTCATTAAGAGAGTGTCTAAGAGCCTTCATTAAGAATCATAAGCCCACTGTGCTCAGCAGTAAAACCCAGTCTTTACCCAAATGTGTTTGCAATCTAAGTCTAAACAGATGAGCAGAGAAATGCAAGCAAACAATGAGACAGTATCATTCAGTAAGAGAAAGGGTATTCTCAGCACACCAGCAGCCTGACTAGTACAATGTTCAAGATACAGTCATCACAGCAAAGGAATTACTTTTTTAATTAAAGAATATTTGCATTATTAGTTTACCAGTTTACCTTGTGCTCCTCAGAAGCACCTACACAGAAAGTGAAACTGGGGTTTAGACTGACTTACATTGGCTGATAGGAGTCAATGTTACCAGACCAAATGAAAGAGCTAGGGTAACCTGTGAATGACTTGAGAATTAAACTCAAGCAGGGAATGCTTGATGTCTTAGATTAGGTAAAGGAACTAGTGGGCCATCACAGCAGGGTGGCATTGTCCAAGCAGTAGCCTTGAAGCAGTAACCTTCTTTTCCATTGTCAAGTCTGGGGAGAAAGACACAACACTAACTGAGATGTTCATGCCTGAGTAAGTATTCAGCTCTGTGGATGAATAGGAAAGGCTACCTCTCTCTGAAGATAAGGAGAAAAAAACCTGAGTTTTCCATTTATCTTCAAACAAGATATTACACAATACCTTGAAATCAAAAGCTTGGCTGGGCCTCAGGCCAGCCCTGTCACCAGGCTCCTCAGGGGAGGCTGATGCCCTCACTGCTTCCTAGTTTTTTTTATAATCAGCCTGCAAACATCATAAGATAGGAATTTTATTCATAAATTCCTTTGTACATTAAGCAGGCCTCTCATGTCTTCATTCAGCACTGAGTTGGTAACAACTTAAGTCTGTATTCAGTACCTATCATTCATCTATGTTCAGGTATTCATCTATGTCAGACAGTCTTTATTCAGCACCAGATATTAATGCTATAAGAATAAAGTTTCTTTTAATGTTTCTGCCACACAGTTTAATTCCAGTACACAATTGTCACTATGAAYTGGAATAGCTTGGCTTCAAGCTGAACTAAAGAGGAAATAACTTCAAAGGAAGTTGTAATCTAGATTGCAAGACTCCATCTCACACCAGAGGGGAAAAAACCTTCAGGTACCGTTAATAGACTCCTCTGAGATGAAGAGTATCACCATTTTGTAACTAATCACAGAACCACAGAATGGTTGAGGTTAGAAGGGACCTCTGGAGATCATCTAGTCCAACCCCCCTGCTCAAGCAGGGTCACCTAGAGCACCTTGCACAGGATTGCATCCAGGCGGGTTTTGAATATCTCCAGAGAAGGAGACTCCACAGCCTCTCTGGGCAACCTCTTCCAGTGCTCTGTCACCCTCACAGTGAAGAAGTTTTTCCTCATGTTCAGATGGAAGCGTCTGTGTTTCAGTTTGTGCCCGTTGTCTCTTGTTCTGTTGCTAGGCACCACTGAAGAGAG
>NW_020451057.1:326785-367033 GCF_003343035.1 Apteryx rowi | reverse complement strand
GCAGCCAGTGGTTAACCTGGAAAGTCYGTCTCCTCCTCCTCTCATCCATCCCCCTCACTGGCAGGATTGAGRAGRWGATGACCTGGRCTCCCAGACCCTTGACCACCATCCCCAGAGCTCTGAAATCCTGCTTGATGGTCTCCAGTTTGCCCTTGGTGTCATTGGCGCCCACATGGAAGAGCAGCAGTGGGTAATAGTCCRAAGCATGGAYGAGCCTTGGCAGTCTTTCCATGACATCTCTCACACGAGCCCCCGGCAGGCCACAAGCCTCTCTAGACATGAGGTCAGGTCGGCAGATAGATGTCTCTGTCCCCTATATCTATATCTAATATTAATATCTGTAGCAAGGGAAACTTAAGCAATCCATTCAATAAGTATTTCAACTTAAGCAATTTATTCAGCTCAAGTCTCATTCAATTTCTGTGGAAACTGGCTGTAACTTATTTTTCATCCATTAACATTTTCTACATCTCTTTAAAGGATGGGATCATCCGCATAGAAACTGTGCTTGATTAATCACCAGGTTTCTGTGGTTAACACTCATGTTGAAAGGGAAAGCTCATTGCAGAAAAAGCTTTTAAGAGAGTTTTATTTGAATTAATACAGCATAATATTAACTTTTTCAGATAATTTATTGACTGAAAGGAAGTGATTCTCAAAAGAGAATTTAAATACCCATAATATAATTGCTATGAATGCTATACTAAAGTATTTTTCACAAATACCGTGTCTCTCTTATTGAAGTGTAACTTGATGGCAAATATCACTTTTTGGTCATTCTTTTAATGCTTGACTGTTTTCAGAATGAATCAGTATATTAAAACATTGCATTATCCAACATACTTATAATAATAGTAATACAGTCAGGGCCTCAAACGTCCCCTCACCATGGGGCTGGCCCAGGCCACTGCCCCTGCCATGCCTTGGCCCACTGGGCCGAGCTCCAACTTGCGGACTGATAGCCCAGCCAGGCCACAGGCCGGCCCCTCACCAGGGTCCTCAGGGACAGCCTGACCTCCCTGCTCAGCCCTTGCTGCTCCCTGGCAAGTCCTTTACTGAAAATATGCTAAGGTTCTCCTAGTTCTCTTGAAAAATATATATCTCAGCAGAAAACTGGAGATACATTATCTACAGCAATATGAATTAGTAAGTGGGTAGAACAAGAAGAAAATTATTATACAATGTTAACTAAAACTTCATATAATAATAATCCAAATAATCATTATATAATGTAAAGTAAGAACAATATAAAGTCAGCTAACAAGCCTACAACTTTCACACAATCATTTCTCTAGAATTCAGACATGCGTCTTGTGAACTGCGAACTAAGGGAGATCATGAGTTAAAAACACTGTTTTCTCCAGAGAGTGTTCCTGAGACCTGAGAGTCATCCAAAGGATGATTTGGAATACCTAAAAAAAATATCCATTCACATCCATCTGCTCAAGTTACTTGTTAAATGTTATCTAAGAAGTATGGTAAGTCTGAGGTGAATTAAATCTGAGGAACAACAGATGGACAACAATTTTCTCTGATCTCCAGACTCCTCCTGGTGGACCTGAGCTTACTGTGAGTGGCCCGGAGCCTTCTTCAGACTGCCTCTGATGAAGCTGCACAATGAGCTGACTTCTGGACTCAACACGAATCATTTGCAAAAGAAACATCATACTGCTAAGGCCATAATGCACTCAATTAAATTAATGTACCTGAAAACAAATGCTAGAAACATCATCCTGTCTTTGTAGAAAATACGATGCTACAGCCCTGCAGTACTATTTACTGAAAAGGAAGATCACACATTGCAAAATATACTTTCCACAACGCATCTCAGTAATAAGAAAGTGAATACAAATTAAAATAAAACTAACAAGGGAAGGAAAAATCATGAAGAAAAATCATTTGCATTCTTGGTAAGTCAAATCAGTATTGAAATAAATGTTATCTATCAAAAAAGTCTAGGTAATAGAGATATTACTAAACAAGGCACTACATAAAAGCAAATACAACTGATGTAATTGCTTTAAAAAGTGTAATATTCTGACAAGGTGGAATGCACCCTATTAAGGGCAACAAGCTGTATCTATACTAATACATTTAAAAGTGCCTGGGCGTAATCCTGGGCAATGGAGAATGGCTCTTTACAGCTGTGATCTGTCATGCTTTTATTGCTTGTTAAGTGACCTAGGTACATCTCAGCAATGATAATATCCTAAGGACCATTCCCCATCACGTGTTTTTCATCAAGACATCCTGCTCTGGAGGCTAGGAGCTGTGCCACTCCAATGGAGTCGGCCTCCATTCCTAGGAAAGTTAAAAATTTGAGCTATTACAAACAAGAAAAGTTACTTCGACAAAACACTGACTTTTCACAGTCAAATACCAACTTTAATGCAGCATATACGTTGTTGTAAGACCGTTACATAATGGAGAATGCCAAAAGTTTTCTGCAGGTAAGGGAAACTGCTGACATTGGGCATTTTAGGGTAGGCTGCCAGAACAAAAGCAACTTGGTCTTGCCCATGAGCAAGTAAAGGGCAAGTGGCAAGTTCTGGTTGTCAGTGACTTGACTCTTTATTCCTTGGTTTTCTGAGAGGCAGTGGCTTGTAGAGCAGCTTTTTTTGCATGTGTGCATATTCAGACACACGTTTATATGAAATATATACTATACATATCACCTACATATTTTTCCGTGCTCTTGACAGCAACCTTTTCATGACCAACTTGCAACCATGCAATGCTTTTAATGTAGTAATTTATAAATGTTGACAACAGTTACAAATACTGGGTATTTCATGTTAACAATTTATGTGAATAGCTGAGGCATGCAAATCAGTCTCCTAGGAATTAGCTGCATGTTAAATGTAGTCCATGTGCCAAAACATGTTGATCTTAGTTAGTGATCCTGGTCTTTGATCTTAGAGCAAAGTTGTCTGTCCTGACTGAAATATAAGATACTGTAAAGAAATGGATGAACAGATAGACACCCTTAAGCTGTTTTTAATTGATTTAAGCAATAATAATTAATATAATCCAATTTATCTGTTCTAACATTTAGATTTTACAAACATGAAAAATAATAGCAAACTCTCTGATACCTGCAAAATACAATTAACTAGTTCCAAGACAAAAAATTATAAGCACATGAGCTATAACACTCCTAACACTCATTTTTAAGCTCAGTAATATCTAATCCTCAAAATGCCTGTTGAAAGGCTATAGACACTACTGGAAGGGTACAGTACACTCAGCAGCACACATACACATTTTGATTACTTCAGTTAATTCACAAGGTTTTCATCATCATTTGCTACATCTCAATTCAGGTATAGTAAATACATATGAGAAATACAGCTAATATTATTTAAGATTATAAAAAAAAATCACAATCTATAAAATATCTCTACAGACCTAGAAATAAAACCTGTAGATACATAATTTACCATGTAATGATAACTGTTATAACTTGGATATTTACTAACTGAAATAGAATTATTAAAATACTAAAGATGTTTCCTATGTCTTCCTAGTACTTACCATACAAAATATCAGCACTGCAATGATAGATTAGTGGCTTTCAAATGGTGAATGACAATAATTTAATCACAAATACAAAATTATTACTACTAATATATTCAAAAATATACACAAAAAGAAGAAAATCTTCATGGTCTTTAATTTATTCAAAATGCCAGCTAGTTGTTTTCTACTTAATCCTCATGGTTTAGTAAAATAGATTGATGCATGTCTGTACACAACTGCATCAATGTTATGACCTTCATTTGACATTGTAATTGCCTCTGGAAAAGTGTAACCTATGGTTTAAGTATGTATTTCTGAAGTGAATAGATGTCAAGGGCAAGCTGCTAACAAGTTACTGAAATGCCTGTCACTTTCTTGTATACAAATATCATTACCTGCAACTGTCTTCTCAATATAAGGCTTTTGCTAAAGAACATGGCTGAAGTGAAGCTGAGCAATGGGTGACATAAGAACAGACAAACTTTACTTAATAGAAGATCTCCTTTATTTTCTCTTCCTCTCAGTTAACAACCATTGCCAGATAGGGAGCCTGTAGACGCAAGAAGGGGCCTGCCTGAAAGAACAGCTGGACTAAGGAGGGAGGATAGACACAGACAGGAGAGCTTGCTGTGTTTTGTTGCCTTTTCTGAGGACCTAGAATTTTTATATGCTTTCGGGATTAAAGTTACCATAACCAAAAAAATCCAGTGCAAAACCTGTGTTCCTTAGTTCACTCAGTGTGTCCGTAAGGGATTATACTACAGAATGGGCATGGTGTTCTGCTCATGCATATAGAACTAATGATGGGGACATTTGTTTAGGATCCTATGCGCTGTGGCATCCCAAAATACAGTGCCAGAAAGGGATTTCATCAGCCCACAGCTAGAAACACAATCCATATACTGTCCATAATTAGCTGGCTTACACGCATATGGAATCCAAAAGTTGGCAGGAATTACAGCATTGTTCACTAGGGAGACTGCCAGATCGGTAATACATATTCTACATCCATGACTCATTGTGAGGATTTTAATTACTGTAACTGAATCTGTACAACACTATATGGACACAATTTGGCCTTAAGTGTGTAATAAACAATCAGAAACTGGAGAGGAAGCAATCATAGTATTATAGATATTTTACATTAAGCTATATTAGCTCAATTATTAATCCTTGGACATATCTAAATACTATTTCCCCTGTAAATTAAGTTTATCTGCTTTCGAGAACAACTTTATGTCTATGCAAACAGCTTAACTGAATACTGAGCCTGCACCAGTGCCGTGCAATACTTTGCAAGAACACATCCCTCACTCTAGGGTGCACCATGGTTGGAATGGAGTCAAACACCATAAAATAGCACACCTAAAAGGAACAGGCAGGAGTTGTTACCAAAAACCATCCATCTGGTAGAAGTTGTTTTTAGTCTGCTGGGTCACAGTAATTACGATCTAAAAGGCAGGAAGGAATAGCTCCCTTACCTGTGACAGAATGCATAGTTCCATGAATATTTTCTTCTTCAGCTGAGTTACCTTAAAACATATATGCCCTTCACTGTTGAGTTCTTGTCCTTATTCACTACCCTACTGGCAGTGCTTATGCGATCTTTTCTGGGTTGTGGTATAAATCACATCACTGAAGTAATTCATGCTAAAGAAACAAACATTTTTGAAAGCTCTGTTTTTTCAAACTGGATAGTCTTAATGGTTTATCCATAGCACAGACATCTGCATTCGCACAACTAGAAGGAAATAATTAAACTACAGCTCAAGAAAAAACAATCAAGAATGTAGGAGGCTTAAATGGACTTTGAAAATGATTCTGCAGCAACAACTTGCACTTCACTTTGATAAAGGTCTTTTTCATAATTAAACAGCTTGCTGTAAATTATTACATATATTTAAGCTGGAAGACTGTGTAAGAAACCACTGTCTCTATGCAGATATTTACTAATTCTTTATGTAATGTACATTACCCAACTGTAACTTTGGTAAAAAGTTTAGTATGGCCTAATCAATCAAACATGAACAAAAATTTGGTATTTTAGCAGGAATGCCATGAAGGAACTCACAAATGATGGAGAAATCTTCTATACAGGTAGACATACCTTCAGGAGAGAGTAAAAGCACTAAATGTATCTGTAATAGATAGTTAAGAAAAAATTTTGCCATTTTCTCTATCAGTACTCTCCTAATCAAATTCTCTAACAATTTGGATGCCTGAAATGATACCACTTAGCTTATGTCTTTTTAATCATGAACATTAAAAATTGGATCTTGTTTTTCAGAGAAAAGCTAGAGTAAGTTTCTACAGTGGGTATCCCCTTACTCAGGAAATGGAATGAAATAATGCCTGTATGGCACAGCATCTTCATATGGGGAAGACCCAGGAGAGGCCCATACAGGCAGAACACCCATTCCTGCAACGTGGAAATGCAGGAAAAAGCAAATATAGCCCAGACCACAGTCCCAGAATATACCATCCTTAAAAGTGATTTCTAGAGGCAATTACCATGGAGGGTGCCCTGGAGCTTAATTCAAGCAGTGTCATCAAAGAAAAGTGTTTTCATATAACATTATAAAGCAGCATAGAAAGTATCTCTTTCTTCTTTACACTGAACAAAATCATTACATTTAATTGGATGGAGTGAAAGCAGTATTATCTTTTCAATTATTCTTCTCTTGTGTCTGCTTTCCTACAAGGCTTCCACCTAGAATTTTCATCAGCTCTTTGTGTTTTTCACCTACATACAGTTCTTGGGTAACAACATGCTATTCTCAAGAAACGTTAGCATACTGTAGAAATCTCTGTTTGTTTGTCCAGCTATGGTTATTATGGAAGATAAGTACCATTAAAAAAAGGTATTAAAATCTTCAGGTATCAAAAGACAGTGATTCAAGATAATAACAAGCATGTATTTTTAAATGAAAAAAAAGAAGGTCATAATTATGCAAAATTATGTGTGTCTCATCCAAAAAATGACCTTTCCAGCTTGCAAGTTAGCTGGATGACGTAAGTAAAGACGCATCAGTTGGGAGAGGTTTTGTGATGCCCTAAGTCTCTGCTTCTGTGAGGATAATACAGAAACCATCTGTGTTCTACCTGTTGTTTTGTCCTTTAATTAGCCCATTCCCATCACAGGAAAATTTTACAGCTTATACTTTGAAATAATGAATGTAATGGCCTATTTTATTTAAATTGCATTATATTTATATATTATGAATTTACTTTTGAAAATTTGCTATTTCAAAATTCATTATCATAGTTTTCAGTTTCACTAACATATGCAATACATTATTGTCACTGTTCTCCATCAGAAGAAAAATATACCCACCTGTACCAAAAAAGACAGAAACTTTATACCCTGAACCACTGGTAAGATAAATGCATTTGATATTAAAAAAAAAAAAAAAAAAAAAAGGAGCGAGCGCGAGAAAGACATTTTAATATAGTTCAAATTAGTTACTGCTTTAAATTTAAATAATACTTAACCTAAAGCCAGAAAATGTAGAAGTTATTTTAAAATAACTTCATAGTTGTAATAAGAAACCTGTAGTCCTCTCAAGACATCTGTAATACTGTAACATAGCTAGTGATGGTTCATACACTCTTAAAAAATTATTTTCATGCTTCCTTTGTGACTGCTCTACACATAGAAAACCTCAGTCAAGCCTCACAGCAAACTCACACAGAAATTTTTGACATTACCCAAGGGATGAAGGTTATATTTCTGATGCCTTCCATATAATATCCTGATACATTTGTTTTTACATTTTTTAAAAATCTATCTTATTGTAACAAGCTGAAGAGAATTCTTTTGATCATAAATTTCCACTGAAACTAATTTGTGCATGGTGAATACTGTACTTTCTGAAAAACTGCAAACATTTCTAAAGCCAAATTACAGGACTGGATTTCTTTTTAAAAGAAGAGTTATTATATTTTCCACAGTGGATATATAATTAAAAGGCAAAACTAAACAAAACTAACAGCACCTATTACAGTGTTATGCAGATATTATTCAAATTCAAATCCATCCTGAAATAGAAATTCTGGTGGAGCAGAATGGAGTTGAATACTCTGAACTCTATTTTTTATTACATGCTGAACACATATTAAACTCACACAACAGTGCTTGCTACAGTACACTGCAGAAAAGTACCCTGATACAGAAACATCCTTATTCCAGGATGGGGAGCCCACAGTAAAACAAAGTACGGCCACTGACTCCATCTGTTCCTTGAAGCAATAGCTTTTCTTTGCACAGATGGGATGAGCGGGACTAAGGAAGAAGAGTTGAACTTCCCAGCTGAACTTGTGGAAGTAAAGAGATTATTTTTAAGGGAAGAGGATGGTTTTTACTGACACTATATGTCATATGTTGGAGAATAAAGGGAAAGACAATCCCTCTGCCCAATCAAAATGCTGCCGTTTGAACTACAGGGTATTTTTAAAATCTCGTTTTGAGTGCTTTTACAAATGACTATGGCTATATAAAATTCCTCTGCTATGCCTACATTGCTTCCTACGTCCAGCTTACCAACAAATAGGTTACACTTGATGCCTAAGTATCATCAGCTGCTGGGGGCACACGTGCCCGAGTGAGCGCTGGGTAGGCACCGAGACACTGATGTCCGAGTTTGAACAGGTTGACTGTAGAGTTTCAGGGACCGGAGTCCCAAGGTGACACGAGTGGCCAGAAAGCCAGAACAGAAACAACTGAAGTTTGTCTCCTTGGACTGAGGATGTAGAGCACTTCAGACTAACAGCCCTGTGATCACCTGCAATTGTTGCAGCCTAAGCAGTAGCATGGAGGGACTGAAGCTGTGTTCATAGACAAGTTTCTAATTGTCAAAGATATTATTGTTTCTTCCCCCACATAGCCTTCAGAGTTTATGTCAAAGACAGTTTGATTTTTATCACTTTTTTTCCTCAAGACAGGTTAAATTCCAGTTACAAAAGTAAATCTCTCTTCTAGTTAGAATTGTTCAACACTACCTCAAGTCATATTTTAAGATCTGCTCTTTCTCCTTGAGCTAAAGTAGAGTTGGAAGAGTTTGTTTATATTTACCTTTTAGATGTGTTAGGCAAGTGAGCAAGGAATAGGGATAGTTTGGAGCTTTCAAACAGGAGCAGTGTAAATAGCTTAGTTGCTGTTACACCACTTTGGGCTGAGAAGCATTAACAGACCTAATCCTTTCCATCTGCTCTTCCTCCAAATTGTCTCTTGAACACTAGCGAGTGTCTAAGGCTTACAGCAGCACCAATTCCCTGTGGAGATAACAGAGCACCTGAAACTTTGCTCTCTCTTGCATAGGATGTGGCAATACACAATGACAAAAGACAGATTTCACAGGATGTGCACTGAGGCATGATGGTTATGGTCCAAAATAGGATTTGACATGACCACTTTACTTTTTTCTTATAACATCTGATATTTTAAAAAATCATATTAATTATATAACAGACCTACATGAGCCTGATGTAACCATTTATTTCCAACTGTTTTAGAGATATATACACCTATATCATACATATATATGTAATATGTATATGCAACATATATTATAAATATATTTTGAATTATACCTAGCTTCTATTTATCTGTTGTCATAGAAAAACTTGTCAAATCCTGGTAGATTTTGTTACAAGGGTGTATTTTACATTGTAAACTAATAAAAACCTATGTATGACCAATGTTCATGACTGCAACTACAAAATATACATTGTAGTTCTGCTAGAAGAGCTGATGCACCCTTGTATTTATAAAACTGTAGCTGAGAAGTTCCGACTGCAATCAGATACAATGCTTTCCAGGAGGGGCTGTCTTGTGGTGATTATTAAAAGTCTTCTCACACATTTTGACCTGATGTATGCGACCTTTGTAAAATAATAAAGTATGATTGTTGATGAAGATAATCACAACATGCAGTTGTGATAGCAAGCAAGCATAAAAATACTCTTTTGAATATAATCCATATTAATTCCACTACCAGTTAAGTCGTTGTTTGCATTACATGTCCGTATTGCATTTCTGTGTATGCTTTTGTCTAAACATACAGACTAATAATATATTCCTTCATCATTATATCATAGATTTTTAAGTTTAATTTGATCTAGTGTAAACAAGACACACTGAATGATTATGAGCATGGTAAAAATAAGACTACTCACAGACACTTCCTGTATGTTGTACAAAAGGTGAAAGAAACCCAGGCAGCAGAATGCAATTAGCTGGACAAGCTCAGAACTGATGATCTGTCTAGCTCTCAGCCACGCCAGGATCTACCAACTAATGGTGGGAAACACAGTGAGGGAACACCTTTAGCAATTCCCCAGCCGGTCACAAGAGTTATTCACGCCTGCAGTGCAGTGGGAAGAGGAGTGAGCTGATGAAGGTCCAGAGCAGAGTCCGAGGGCAGCAGATGTCCCAACAAGCAAAGGGGGGAAAAGGAGAAAAGAACATGCTCCATATGCCCCATGCTGAAAGCACCGAAGATAAGAGAACATACAGAAATGCAATTTCCAATTGTGATTTTTCTGTCATTGACCTAGAAACTGTTTTCTTTGCTCCTGCCATCACCACTGGGAATATTCAGACTCATGGTGTGAAACTGCAGATGACTGTGAATGCAGACATGATGATTGGACATGTCTGAATAATTATCTTTTTTTTCTATTCATTGCCCAGAACAACACAAAACAAATTTCAGATCACCTGAAATGAAAAATGATCATAAAACAAAACCATTTGAGGTCAGAGGTATCAAAATGAATGACCATTTTGATCATTCAAAAATGAATGTTCAGCTCTAATTCTGATGCCATGCAATCATCCTGCTAATGTCAGAATGTATGAAGTAAAATTAAAATACTAAGAAGGCAACAGGATTCTAGAGTTGAAACAGAGTCATTCAAAATGTACAGCTTCTTAATTTAATTCGTATGATCCTCAGATAAGAGAATTGGATGTCATGATCCTTTTTGAGGTTCACTGAACTTCCATGGGCTTTTACCTAAACAGACATCTAAACAACATGATAGAAGATAATCGTATGTCTGACTGATAGAGTTTGACCTGACTGAAACAACCTCTAGTATATTTTAAACTAGAAGCTTACCAGCTTTATACACCATAATATTTATGTTATTATTTGTACTTACATTAGTATTAATAACATGCACTATCAGTCCTAATAAGAACTTTTGGAAGATGAAATACAAAGAGCCAGCGAGTCACAGATGCACAGGGCACTAATGTTTTTTGTAAAATGTCATTAACAGATAGCTGTGTGGAATTTCACAGGAGGAGATAAATCCCTCTTGAGCTTTTTTGGGTTTAGGTCTTTGGGTCATAATCACTGTATCAAAAACTCAGTGATGTTGAGACTGAAGCATATGATAGAGAGCACCTCCAGAAACCCTTTAAAACAGTTCCTGAAGGCTACAGGACTGAATAGGGCTATACTGCAGATAAGTTAACCTTTCAATAATGAGTTCAGTTGCTGTAGTGACTATTGAGATAGATTAGGCAAGCTTTTTTCACAAAGTTAAAATTATCAAGATATACCATATTCTTCAAAAGAATTCTGCAGATACCTTATTTCCTTCTCTGATAGCATCACTATCCTCTTCTGAGAAAATACTTCTATCCTCAGTTGTCACATTCCTGAATGATTCACAGCTTTGTACCTAATAAAGCTGTTATGTGATCAAAATAAATTATGTCTTCCAGAAGTCCTGTGGAACGTCTACATTTTGAATTTAACAGCCTTTTGTTTTAAAAGTATCAGTTGTTTAGTCTCAGTGTCTTTTCTACTGTAACAGTAATGGTTTTTGCATTTCTATCTGAAAATTTTATTTTGAAAATTCAAGCTAGTCTGAGAAGTTACACTTGCTGGAATAAAAACAAGAGGACTGCCAACTCCCGGGCTTCAAGGCAAGCCAGCCTCTGAATCCAGGAAGAATTGCCTTGCAATAGTGTTAAAATTTCATTTTAGAACCTTTCATCAAGTATGTTTTCCAGTCTTTCCATCCCTCTCCAAGGTGATGGATAAGACTCTGGTTGAACATCTTATATTTAATTCCTATTAGCATTACCATAAAAGAAACTCCAGCATATAAAACTATGAAAAAAAAAAAGAGTATCAATAATCTTATGGGATTATCTGTTGAATAAAACAAAAGAATGTGCTACCATGAAATGACTGAAAATGGATGTTTGCCTGGATCTTCTGTGGGGCACAGGTTTCAATCATTTTCTTAATCAGAAATCTATGATAGGGACTACTGCTGCAATTATTTGGATCTTTTGAAGCGAGGCTTAACTCTAGAAATTTTCTGTGTTAAAATGACAGCTTTTTACAACAAATTATAGCTTTTGAATTATAATTAGAGTCATGCTCACTTATTTTAATCATGATAATTATAATTACCAGGTTTTATTAAGAATACTAATACTACTTGCAAGGTCTTGCAGGTAAGCAAGTACATTAAATTATATTACTTTTTCTGTACCAATAACAAAATTACTTAAAATAAATTATTAATGACTTGATCCACAATTAAGAATAGCTATAAACATTTCATCACTGCAGACAATGTGAAGACAATAGGATACCATCGATGTTACAAAGGTTGAAGCGCTTTTAGTGAAGATGACACAAAAGGAAGTAAGCTGCTCTTGGAGCCTAAACTGAATATGCAGTCTGAACAAAACATTATTCTTTTTTCACTTACAGCTGTAAATATTTTGTATAGAAATCAATACAGAATGTTTCAGATAGTTACCTTGTAAACATACACAAATTGAAAATTATTAAAGATGCTATTCGGCAAATCATAAACAAGAGGGTATTTGTTCACACCACATGATATAAAAGAAAAAGAATTAACTTAATTATTTAACGATAGTTTTTCCATCTATTTTGGAACTACATTTTTACAGTTTCAGGGTAATGAAATAAACAAAGTAAGCACAATGAATATGATATAGGCTGGTTAGCATTGTGCTGGTTCTTATTATAAGTTTTTAGCCTTTTCAGTTAAATAGTTAATTATTATTTCAAAATGTAACAACACAAAACAATCACCTGAAATCATTTTGACTTGTTTCACAAAATGTGAAATTTGCCTGGTACAGAAAGCCAGCAGAAGACCAGCAAAGGTCTGATGAAGGTCTAAAGAAAATCTTTATGTGGTGCATAGTTCTTGTTTTGGCATTCCGCTATGTGAAGAATTACTAGTCCTCTCTCTATATCATATATTACTATGCATTATTAGCTCTCTATGTACTCAGTCTATCAGCATGATGAGATTCAACTGATCTTTTCATAAATCCAGTTCCTGCATAACAATAAGTTCTTGAAACTAATACAGCCCTATTGGTTTCATTCATTCAGGCAAATTAAGAATAATGTTTTTGGTTTTAGGGTTCCTTTTATTATTCTCCTTAAGACAGAAGAAAATGCTTCAATACTGGGACTCCTGGGCTCTATGGTCATCCCAAATTAAAAAACTAAAAACAAGGAATATGACAGGAATGCTTTGGCATAGCAGTAATTTAACTGAGTTCCAGAATCTTAATTTCCTGTATCAAAAGAAAGAAACATTATTTTTATGGGAGTTTTCAAGCTAACCCGTCTCAGGTTATGAATTAGATTTTGATCCATGAATGCTATTTATGTTCATAACCCTCCCTGTGAATTACAGTATCCATCTTGTATCAGAAGCTTGACAGGCAGTGGACATACTGTGTCTGGGAAACTGTGACAGAAGAATCGAGGGCTTTCAGCATTTAACAACTCTTCTATACTGGAATGATACATTTTCTACCAGCATGGCCATTAACTCTGAAGGTCCATTTACTCAGGGGCTGATGATAGAGAACTAAAGAAATTTCATCAGTGGAGCAACAACAGGGACAGATCCCATTTTGTTTCTTAAATGGTGTGTTTCTTTACAGAATGGAGTCATTCCACTACCAAAAGCAAAACAACAAGACCAAGAAAACCAGAAGAGTTCTGGCCAACTGACTGAGTGCAAACAAAAAACCCTGAGGTGTAGAGCGATCAGCTTTCTGTAATGCTAAAGTCTGTGATGTCCAGTACACAAATGGGATTTCAAAGTGCTTGAAAGACAACAGCTGCAGACAATGACAGTCCCAAGCATCTCTGCAGCTTCTGTTCAGCATTTCTCTTTCAATGTAAAAATACAGTTCCCAGCATCACAAAGTGCATGTTAGCAGATTATTTCATTGCTGAGTCCTTTGCTTTCCTTTATTAACATGTTGACTTTCAAGAATGTAAGTAGTTCAGAGCCATGAAGATACAGGATAAAAATACAGATATCAAGAGAACAGTAGCACTGACTCCAGCGACAAAGCAATTCGGCTGTGAAATCCCACTGCCCAAGATGTCTGTTAAATGTGTGACTCCACAAAGGGGTCAGCTTGAAAGACCAGAAATAATTATGATGAAAGCACAAAAAAGACACAAGGCATTTAGTAACTGAACTGAATTCGCATCGGTCTGGTAACTGTTTAAGAGCAGAAGCAGTCATAATAATTTTGATACAAATGTTCTACTGCTTTATTCTAGTATTCATTTTAAATTAGATACTTAAAGTATTGTATTGATGAAAGAAGCTATATACAACTAGACTAAAACTTATGTTAAAGGTAATTTTATCATTCAAATTCGCTTTTCACATTATACTATTTTTACATTTACAGAATGGGGGTTATATGTAGAAAACCTGTGAATCAACAGCAGTGTGGTTGCACATATATAAGATTAATAAGAAGTTTGCTTCAGAGCTTCTTCTGTCTCCCACAGCCTGATCCCCCATAACATATTCTACCCTCTCTCAATAGCCACCTTTATTCTCACCCTATTCCCACTACGACAAAACATCCCTTGCTTTTCATTCCCTGCCCGCACTTCTGACACTGATTATTAGAGGACTGTCTTAATGCATAGACTTACTGAAGTGTGGGTTATATGTCTAAAAGTATGGTAACCACTTTTATCTTAATAATGCATTCTTAGCTACTGCTGCTGCCGGGGAATTACTTAAATTTATATATAAAAGAAATAAAGCAATGAGGTCAAAAAGCAATGATGTCTTATCAGTTAGCCAAAGAGGCCAAAATGCAACAGTTTTTCTCAAGGACCTTTTGGCTCTTTGTTCAGAATGGAGTTGGCTCTCGAGCTCCTTCCAAAGCTCGACAATTGCATGTCTGCCACACATTAAGGACCTGAAAGAAAAGCCTCATCTTTCCAACAAACTGAACAGCCTTGCAACTGCCTCTTGAGGAAAATGGAGAATACCGTATCTGCTTTCAGATCCACACACAGAACAGACAAATTCTGTCTGTAGCAGCACAAGCATTAGCTACATCGTAACTCAAAAATCTGACCTTTCTGGGTAGTGTGTCTTGCTGGTCTAAATAATTCTTATTTCACTCCTACAYACTATGTTGGAAATCTGGATAAACACATAGGTGGATAATAGCAACCAAGAGAGAGACTACTACATGAAGAAGTAGCTTAATTTTTCCTACCTTGTTATTACAGACACTGAATGAAATAATTTATTTGAACTCTGTAGACAAAGGCTTATATATTTTGGCAGGCATGTATGATTTCCCCCTTTCCCCCTGCCAAACCCTTTTACACATTATAGTTAGCAAATCTATTATAGGTTTGAGAGTAATTTTATATTGGCATGAATTGGAATGGCATGAAGTTTTTGGAAAATCAAATCACTGGCCTGGATGTTATGGCAGTTAATGTAAAATAACTAGCCTTGAAAACATAACTTAATAACAATTTTATGTGGTTGAAGCAGCATTTTTTAACTGTTTGTTTTTACATAGGTCTGAATCTACTTGAGGGAGAAGGTTTAGAGGCTCACAGCTGATATCTGTTACCACATGAGTCTATAGAAGGYGACTGAAAAACAGGATAGAAACAAGTGCAATTGATGAGCACGGCAACACTGCTGTCAGTATAGGACTATAGATATCACACAGGAAGGAAAAGTATAAGGAGTTGAACCTTCAACTTCACATCACAAAAACCACTGCAGAAAAATTACAAAAATTCTATTATTTGTTTTTTTTTCTCTTTTGAGCACACATAAGATGGAAATGTCAGAAAAATCTTAATATAAGTTTCTGATACAAACTAAGCCAAAAAACCCCAAGTAACATTCAAGACACACATTATCTCTCTAATCTTGTTATCAGACATTTTCTTTCAATCATTTTAGAACTTTTTGGTGGGGATAATTGAGGTCTATCTGAGACCTCTGAGGGTCAAGACTGGCAAAAGAGAAGGCACAGACCACTGCGTGAGGCACATATGTTGACATTGAGGATTAGGAGAAGGATTTAATGAGGAGTTTCCACTGACCCCCAAATTCTCTTTTTGCACAGTCCAAAACAATGCAAACATTTATCTTGTTTGGACAGTACATGTTTGTGGAATCAGCAGTATACAGTTTAAAGATATCTGCTGCATCTTCTACATAAGGGGAGAATGACCTTGCTTGTATTTTTGTTACTCAACTGTATTCTGAAAATTCTCAAGATAACTTGCAATTAGCAATGGCTTTGATGCATAATACATCGTAATGGAGTCCCCTCCATCAAATCAAGTATTTATTCTGTCTGCATGTATTGTTTGGTCTCTAAAAAAGGCTGGAAGAAGCTGATAACTGCTAATGAAGCATTTGTATAATTGTTTCCTAAGATATGAAGATAAGACACGTAAATACCACAATAAACAAAACAATTGCCTAAACTAGGATGAATGGATTATCTAAAGAACACAGCAAAGGCTTGACATGTGGACAGAGGAGACAGAATCCTTTAATTTCATTTGTATTGTAGAGGTAGTAAGGTAGTAAAAGTGTCAGCTGAAACTGTCAAGAGTGACARCCTTTTCCACTAGTAAATCCCTAAAAAAAAAAGTGTAAACCTTCTCAGAAACTCCATATACATAAACAGCTTAACAGCATATAACAACTTGCTTTTCTTAGTCACACTATGTTTATTTTATGAGATTAAAAAACATGACAGGAAGAACAGTGGAAGGTAAAAGGATTCTGCGGTAATCTTTACAAGATTGAGTCTAGGTCTACAGGGAGAAGCCACATGCTAAATTAGGTTTCCTTTTCTAATAGGCAATGCCTGAAGGATATTTCTCTGTGAATTCACCCCACACCCCTCCTCTGGAAGTTTACTGGTGATCTGCGAAGTATTGCCGCAAAATATTGCAACAAGTCTCACAACTTTATATCACTGGAGCAACCCCTTGAAGTCTGGGCAGTATTTTCCTAAGGGAGTAACGAAGCTGTGCGTGGAATGGGAAGGGTGCACTGCTGGAGTGTGCATCCTTCAGGATACACTGTGAGTGTCTCACCCACTGAAATGTTTCTATCACTGTGCAAAACTCATAGCAAAACTCTTGGTGACATCAGATGAGAACAGATCAGATTGTTGCTGAGAGGCCAGTGAAATCTTGGTAAGGAGCAAGTGACAGTAAATAAACCTATGACTTCAAAAGTACAGGTTTTAATAAAGAAAAAAGAAAGTAAATTGAAAAGTAATATATGGCAAGATCGCAGAGTTGTTAGTTTAGATGCTCTATCACAATTTTCACCAGAAAACTATGTAAGTGTTGTTCATTTCCAAAAATGTAGAAAAATGCTGAATAAGAAATTATTGGCAGTTTAAGTATAAATAAATAAAGTTTAGGTGGATTCTTGACTTCTATTTTATAGATATTCAGAGGCAGCTTTGTACATGCATTAAGATTACAAGGACATTGATAAGGCTCAGAAGGCAATAGCCCACTGGACTTAAATTACAGAAACAGATTTTCTCTCTTAGGCTTCAAGAAATAATACATTTTTAGTGATAAAGAGATGATAAACATACCATTTTGATGTCTCTGAAAGATTCAAACGTGATTTGTAAAATCAAACATAAACAGGTTATGCTTTTTTAAATACAGTGGTAAACTTCTTACCATCAGACTGCTATGTAAAATAGGATCACTGCACCAGTAAAGATGGGCAACATTTATTTCAACTACTTCTAATCTCATAAAATGTTATCCTGCCACTGAGCAAATAGATTTTAATACATAATCAACTTTATGTTGTATTGCACTAGGAAAAAGGGACAAAGATGAAATAGTGACAAAAATTTAAATCCTGAAATCTCAAATGGCAAAATGTGAAATCTAGGTATATTACTACTGTATTATTGGTTATTTTAAGTGATTAAAATGCATTATTTGTCATCTGTAAATGTTACTGTCTCTTCATTCTTGTCAGGTGTTCTCTGCATTATCTTGTAAAGAACAGAAGTATTGTACCTTGGTTCCTGACTTTTCTAAACACTGTGAAATTTATTTTAAGAAGTTCATCATGGAAAATTGGCGAATCAACTGAATGCAGTTATGCATGAAACACCTCAAATGAGGAAAAAAAAAATCAGATGACTGTGCCAACCCCACAGAGCTATCTGATCCTATTAGCATGTTGATCACAAAACAGTGTAAACTTACTCACTTTAACTCCTGAAGAATACTAGGCTTTCAGTGTCCAGAATCTGAATAGTCTTAAAAATATAGGTATACAGTCTACATCTTTTCTTTGAAGACACCAATGGAAAAAAAATTTATTTGTTCAGATTCGCTCAAACAACTGTAGCTGTTTATTAGTGACAGATGAACCACTGCCTGAGATAAATCTGCTGCCACATGAGATACCCTTCAGATCATAAACAGAGTATGTACAAAATGACTTGTGTGGTATGATTTTCAAAATATATTTTAAAAACTATTTATAACAAAATATTCTGCTGCTGTTTTATCATAGAGTTCATACTTCCCCTTGCTCTCTTTTCTGTGCATCCATGTTACAAATCTGAGCAACTGTTCCTAGTTCATGTCTTCATTTTTAATGCCAAAACTAAAATGACTTCAGTGCCAAATCAGTCTCTGATTATTGCTGTTTTAATATCAGAATGTTTCTGTGATGTAGTGCAATTTATATTTAAATTAGCCATTCATATTGAGAAAAAATAGCTATTTTCTGCTTATTTGCTTTCCACCAATACCCTATCCAGGCACCTTCAATTATTTTAAAACTACATCAAGAAATCTTATAACTGTGTAAGCCCTCAACAGGAAACTGTCTTCTAGGAATTAAGGTACTACTGATGATTCATGCCCTAGATTTCTATAGAGAAACTTTCATGTATTAAAAAGAAACTGTTTACCAATCATTTCCCTTTTTTTTCATTGCCAAACACTGCAACAAATCTTGGCTTGTATCACTGGGAGGGAGGGGAACAATAAGAAAACCAGCAGCAGAATTAATCCTCTGCTGAGCTTAAGCTGACACAGAAGCTTAGGTGCTACAAATATAGATTGTGATAAATAAACATGTGTATTATCATGATTGTATTATATACCTGCATTATTATTTTCAGTGAAGAAGGAAAAGGTCAAAAGCAGTTTCTCAGTTTCGAGATCTATAGAACAAACTGACGCTCGTAATGTATTTTCTTTCCTTTTCCTTGTCTTCCCATGTTTCCGTTAAAAGGAGGTAATTGGGAGAAAAAAGGATTATTTTTTGGCTATAGTTATATCTTTGTAATTCTGCAGTTTTTATGATCTTTACTACCACTTTTTGGAGGAAATATAAACAAGTGGAGCTGAGATGACTGACCTAAAGGTTGGAATTTCAGCCATTCTTAGCATGAGAATATAACGCCTATATTAGATCAAAATTGACTCAGTAAATCATTATAATATTCTGTGTCTAAACAGTGCTTAAAGCAAAAAAAAAAAAAGAAAAAAAAAAGACTTTACAATGCATTGCTAGGATAGGTGTCATCTTCCTGTCAATGCCYGATGCTACAAATTTTCTGAGTTTCTCTGCTGGTCTTTGTAGGTGATAAGTTTCTATGAATAACTTCCTTCCTAATAACTTCGTTCTATTAATAAGCTCCTTACTATCACAACAGTGCTGCTTTTCAAATGAAGTAATGAAGTATTTTCAAATGTGTTTTTGGAAAAAAATATATATACTTTAAGGTAATGCTTTTTTGTCCATTTTTAAGAAAATTTTTATCTCCCTATAAAAAACAGGATGATGATGTGACATTTTAAAGGCATTTAGTTAAAAAATTTTGGCTAAGAGCTATTATTATTTCTCAATTCTATTGCATCTGGTTACAATGTAAACCTCACTTATGTTATATTTGATAAATGAATTAATTATTGAAATCTAGTCAAATTACATTGCTGACCTGATTTTGCTAGGAATCTGGCATGTTATGAATTTAGTGTGTACATGGCTGTACTGCTGGCACCCAGTTGCATTGTGAGTAGGCCCTAGACTGAATGCAGTGAAGCTAGCTCATTTGCGTTACGGTGATATTGATATTTATGTACCATTTAGCCACAGAGTTGTGAAGGCACATCAATAAATCACCATAGATTTGCAAAAGCTATTGACTCTAGCACACAGGTATCAGGAAAGTATAAGTAATAAAATGGCATTATATAGCAAGCTTGGTGGTTATTTATATAAACATATATTCTAGATAAAAATCATTGTACAAATATATACTCTAGCTATAGAACATCGTTTTTGTTATTTTTTGTTATGTGCTTGTCCCTTCCCATAACTCAAGATCCAAAAGAATACTCCCCAGGGAATAAGAGCCTAAGAGCACTCAGATAATTGAAAATGTTTGGCTGAAATGACACAGAATCAAAATAATGCAGTTTTTATAGAATTTTGCAAAGGCACCATTTAGTAATTCCTCTCTCCTCACTGTTAGCTACAAAAACTTCTCTGTGATGTGCTGATTGCTTCTGTATCTGAACAAAGAAATAGGTTGAAGAAACAATGTCATGCAAAGCAATTTTATCACATCATTCTCTACTGTGAACACTAGCATAGCTCAAAAGGCAAAACCCCTTTGCAGCCACTCACTTAGTATCTAAGCAGTCTGGAATGGAACAGCTGTTTGAAATATTTTTTTCCCAGCTGTGGTGCATCTTGGGGAGGAATATCCATTTTGTCCTGGAGGGACCGAGTAGTTCACATTATGGAATGAACCCGAATGTTTGCAGTGAAAGGTTTGTACCAATTAAAAAGCGGTCTCATTGTACTGAATTTAAAAAGATTTGCTTTCAGCATCTGATGTCTAAGAAACTAGCTTACAAACAATAAATATAAGTTGTTTTCATGCAGCATTTTAAAGTGTTTTAACAGACATGGGTTGTGAATGTCCAGTTTAGGAAACCTTGCTAATTTTCTTTTTAAAAATTCTCCTGAGGGTATTACCAAACCAGTGCTTCATATCATTCATAACAGTCAAAATAGCTTTTTGTCTGAATCTACTCAAAGTTACAATGGTACAGGATGGCCACTTAATATATATTTGTATGTATTTGGAATTACTTATCCCTTATAGCAATTTCTAGCGTGAAACACACAAATAAGCAAATACATCAAAGTCATGATCCTACCAATACATCTATGCAATGTATCTAAATTTATTTCCACAACGGGTACTATTTATAAACTTTATAGCCATTATCTTTTGAGGAAAGAATGATGTTGTAAACAGGGAATAAATACTGATTTTAAAATTCAAAGTGAGGATCTTCCTAAAAGGACTTAAAGCACTTTTAAATTATCCATGGTAAGAATTAGAAAAAAGCTTCAAATATTTTTATATATCTCTTCACTTTGCTTTCTTATCATTTTAGCCATGAATAATAATATTCACCAAAAGAGAAGTGAATTTTTCAAACTATTTACTTATTATTATTTATTAAGTAGACATTGTTGCATATATTTCCACTGTTATCACTTTGTGATATCAGTATTCATAACAAATTGGATGCCAATTACTTACACATACTGCCAGGTACTGATATCTATATTGGAATGGTATAATATTAGCAAAAATCTTTTGCACTGCTATTTTGAATATTTGCATTTATTGTAAATAAGTGACAACTGTATCATGGTGGATTTGACCGCCTTTGCTGCTCCAAATAACAAGTACACATTTCCTTCAAGGTCAAGATGTTATTCCTTCTGCTATCTTCTCCCCCTACTCCCCACATTTATAAAAGTACCTCCCCCAAACCAGGATGCTCCAAACCCCATCTTTGGAGCTCTCTTTGAGCCTTGTTGTACTTAGGGCTCTCTTCAATGGGAGGTCAGACACAGGATTTACTTACTTGAAAGTTACTCTCACCTCCTCCCTAATATTGCACTAAAAGATGTGTGTTACTGCAGATATGTGGTTCAGATTTACGGGCAACCGCAGACCACCTACATTCTTACGGCAATTCTAGCTACTCTTCATTAAAGCTAAATGTAAAAGCAATTAAATGTCCCCCAATAGGACAATCAAATTTCCTGTCCAAGGTACAGAGGAGCATGCCAAGGCTTGAGAAGAAGCTGAGGACCACAGATAAGGGCTCTTCTTTTGGGCTAGTTTATTGGTTTTCAAATGTTTTTTACCTGTCTTCAAACATTTGGGGGGAGGAGAGAGGGAAGAGGGGAAGCCAAACAGTGGCAGAAATGGAACAAATTTGCCTCTTAAAAAGATAAAAAAGACACAGCTTCTTTTTACAGTATGCAGCCCAGTAAAGTATGCAGGGAAAGACAGGTTAGTTTTCTTACATATTAAGAGCCACAGGAAGCACTATCCTCTTTAATTACCACAAACAGATTTGCAGCATAAAAATAGCAGATTTATAATCCATACCCCCCCAATGAAAGAATGGGGAAAGGCATAAATGATCAAGGAGGATAAAGGATTAACTACTCCACACTAAAAAACAAAACAAAACATACTTTTCAGGATAGAGATATGTACCAGACCACTGAATTAGTTAGAATTAATGAAGAAAGATGGGGGAAATGGTGGAGGAATTATTCAATATATTTGTATCTGGTTTTAAACCTCATTTTTCAAGGTAACAAACTCTTAGGTTTTTCATCTCTTACCTGGAATGAATGACCTGAATGCAAGACAAGTTTAATTTTTCATGAATATTTACTTAAAAGAAAAAGAAAACTTTCTTCAAATGCGTATATTCCTAATCTAAAATAAAAATTATGTATACATACCTTGTCAACAAGACCTTTTTATTTCTATAACCATTTTCAAAATGTCACATCGTTCTATTGTGTGCAATGGTTGGTGGCAGAAAAGCAGTACAAATTGGCACCTCAGGCCCTGGCATGCAGAAATTAGCTTTGCGCCTTCTGTATTGATGGGAGATGTAAGCGGAATCAGTGGATGCACTGGAGAAGTTAGAGGCTGGTTTAAGGAGAAAAGGTTGTCGCAGTTATGCCTCATGCATGTTCTTTTATCAGCCTTGTAGCATACATGGAGGAGGATTTTTTTTCACACCCTCTAATGAAGATACTAATTTTGCCATTCATAGGAATTCATCATTCATTTATACTAACTCAAGGGTTACCAAGATTTTTGACAGGATCTAACTATTAAAAAAAATCAGTAAAAGTCTTTAGAAAAAGAGAAGAGAAAGGAGAGAAACTTAGACTCCAAATCAGTTTTGTGTATGTAGTGTTAACAATAAAGTCTTAATTAAATTGCTTCAAAATTAATTGATTTAATAGAAAAATTTTAAGATGAGATTAAATTAAAAGATGAGATTTAATTAAAAATAACTTTTGTACTTCTCACAAACAAACAAAAGTCAGAGCCATTATCTATCTTGATAACCCTGAAGACTAAACAACTCATTTTATATAGATCTAGCATTGGGCAGTGTCAAAATATATCTAAATACAACTGTGGCTCTTCTCTCAAACAAACTGACCACAAAAGTCGATCATTAAAAGTTCTTCATCTGTCTGTGGAAGCTGCCAGCAAAAGCTGGTGTTTCCTGAGGTAGAAAACCCACTAAAGTCTGTGAACTGGACTGAAACCAATCTCATGTCACTTAGGTATTCAGTGATCCATTGGAAAACCAGAAAAGCTCTGACCGCTAGCCATGTTGACCTGATTTAAACTGGCTATTTCAAGGTGATAGAGTACATATCCCGTCATTCTCTTCAGCTATACAATTTCCTCAAATAAATACATTTTAAAGCAAACTGAATCTTTTTCTAAACTGTGTCAAGAGCTGAGTTCAGTTATATTTGCTTCTTTTTTAAGCCAAAGAGAAAACCAAGACTAATCAGAGTAGAGATGAATTTCTTACACTGAATTAGATTTGCCTGTGCTCTGAATTCTTGCAAAAGAAAATAAAAGCCATGAATACTAGTTAAGCTGGATTATTAAAAAATCCAAATGTGTTTCTTTTAATATATGTATTTGCAAGTATCTTCTTGATTATCAAGGTTATTATCCAGCACAATATCTAGCCTATAAGCAACACAGGCTTAACATCTGGTTATTCTGGAATAGTGGTATAATTTTTTTGTATTCTTTTTTTATTTCCTTAGTATAATTTTCCTTAAATTGCCTTCCAGTTTCTGAGTTCATGCCCACTGATATACATTACAATCTGTACTGACTGTGTAAGTACAAATTCCTTTCATTTTATCTTTAGAAAAACCCTGTAATTTATTTTAAAAAATAATTGTGCTAATTATATTGGATATCACATAATTCCTTCAAATGCATTAAAAAAAAAAGATTCCAGCTCATTTTTAATAGCTCGTTTTATAAAAATGACCTTTTCCAGGCTTGAGAATCATAAAAAGCCTCAGAAAGAAAGAACCTGCCTAAAACTGCCAACTGCAAACTAAAGCAATATTATTACAGTGCCTAATGACTGATGGAGTAATAGAAATATTAGCAATCTAGCATAATTTATGCTTACAATAGACCTTGCAAACAATTTAACAATGCAAAAGGCCCCAATTTTTGCCTAACTTTCAACCCGTGCAAAATCAATGACTTCACAGTCTGACAATGAACTGGTAGTAACAACCCAAGGAAGCAGTTCCTACCAGTAAATGAACATATGAGGTATTACAAAACAACAAAGGTAGCAAACAAAGTACAACATTGAGCCTGATACTGTGTTTATAAAGGAAAGATAATAAGAAAAAAAATCTATTCCCCAGCTGAAAGCAGGGTACAGTTTGGATCTCTGAATTAGGTAACCTCTGAATTACCTAATTATGGTCAAAAGCTTGTATTGAACCTAGGTTCAAACAGCCACTAAGCCAAAATTCAACAAAACATTTAAAAACAAACCTTGAATAAAGTGCAAAAAGATTGCAGGCACACTTAAAATTAAGTCTATATTGAAATGTTTTTATGGAATACAATTATTTTGTGTAGTATGTAATGCCTATGAACACATCGTGAATATGTGTATGAATACAAATACTGTATTGTATAGGAGAAGTTGTTATGTAGATGAGCACATTCCCTTTGTCTTCTATTAAAAAGAAAACATTTTCAATTTCAACATTTCTCAACTAAGAAACAAGCCCACATACTAAGCATTTGAAGAAAAAGATAACCTTAGTGATTGCCATGTATAGGCAGTAAGCAGTAATTCAGGGTATTGAAGCAAATTAACAATACTGGCCATTACAGTATATGCGGTTAATGCCTCCTCACTGGCAATTAAGTTTTTAAAGAAAAAATTAAGTACATCTTTCTTTTTATAAAAAAGGGCTCTATGACTTCAGAAAAATAAACATTTGAAATGAACACATCTTAGTAAGTATAGATTTAGATACACAATGAAACAAAATTAACAATTTCATCCCTAAAAATCGGGGGGTGGGGAGAGAGGGAAAATGGGGATAGAGGAAGGTAAATGCCCAAAATCCTACAATCCTCTTCATATCAAAAAAATCTGAAGTTTGATCCCATGGTGGTGGGATGGTGGCAGTATGGATTTATGAAGCTACTGCTTCATAAAACTCATGGGAGTGAGCAGTCCCAAATGAAGACGACGACGAAGTCACCCAAAGTCATTAACAGACTTCAACCTGTTTCACGCTGCAGGACAGTTTACACTGCAACAATTGCCAATGACAACGTTCCCTCTGGATCATATATTGCAAGAAAATCTTAAGGCACCCGCATTTATTGAGTTTGAAATCTGTGGATTAGCTGGACGGTAGTCAAAGCACCTGATACATTCAAACACAACGAACAATTATTACCTGATGGACACTGAAATTTGCTAGAACTGTGTATTTACTTATCCCTGAAATTAGGCAAGGGAAAGAGACAGCTGACTTATCTGGTGGGAAATCATAAATATAGACAGATACTATTCCCCATTTTAAACTATTTCAAGATTCACACAGCATTAACACTCAAAATAATCAATTTCAAGTGTATCTCTCTTCTCCTAAGTCAAAGGAGAAAATAGACATCTTATCTGTACCAAATTAAAATTCATGCGAAAAGAGCTACACCTTGTAGCTCTATCTCTGTCATACAAATAAATTTACAGCCTAATCTGCAATCAAATAAGCCATCAGCCAGATAAGGCCCCATCCATGCATTTGAATATATATCTAATATTAATGGTTCCTAACAGCTCCAGAGACAAGGGCAGGACCAGTGGAACTGATGATAAATTTCATCAAGTTAAAATAATTTCTCTTCTATCTTTTTCTTTCCGTGTCCACTGTGGCCCTGCTTAGGAGGCAACTTTATAGTGGAACTTAAACACGTTCCTTGGTACTGTCCAGAATGTAAATGATCTTCAGTGCTTAATGACTTTTTTGAATTGGATCTTGTAACATGGAGAAAAGGAGATTCATTCAAAACACCTCCCCAGTCTAACCCTCTGCAATGCGGGTGAAATCAAGACCCCCCTGAAGTCAACTGCCTCTGTTCTTGTCTGTCTTTGCCCCACTTCCACCGTTTCCAAAATACCTCCCCCAGTGCTACTGTCACCAGATCATATTGTACAGATTCACATTTTTAGTTTTCCATTCCCATTCCTGACTTGTCTTTGGTCCTGATGTTCTTGCCTTGTAAAGCCGGTCCTAGCCTCCTCCCCCCATATCCATATCTTAGTCTTACCAGCTTTTACGCTCATTTTTCTTCCTTCTTCACCCACGTTGCTTACAACACAGACTCATGTTGGCAGTTGTAAGCTTCCCCTAGCAGATACAATCCCAGCTTTACACCTTTCCCACCTCCAAGTTCATAGGAGAGTGCGCTATTGCTCCATAGGACTGTCAGGATTAACTATACTAGAGTGACAATAAAAATCTTTGAAGGGTTAACTACTAAGTAAGACATTTCCATTGACAATGTAAAAAGTGCTATTATTAAAAGTCTTAAAACTAGTCAAAATTTGGGCCTATGAAAGAGAGAGTAAGCATAGGCTTGATCAAACTCCTTTCTCTACATGATTTCACCCCCCCTTGCTTCAAAGCAGGAACACACTAAGACTATTAAAGTAAGATAATACTTAAAAATGAGCAAAACACTATTTTCCCTACTTCAGATTTCTGAAATACAAAATCACTTTGCCTGAAAATTTCCCTCCAAATGTTCGACCTGATGCAGATATCTAACATTAGAAATGACAGCCCTCATGCTTTATGTTTAATAATGTCATAAACCACTTAAAATTGAAAATTATATTGAGAAATATTGAACAAACTTAATAGATATCTCATCAGTTCTACTTACAGTAATTGAGCGCAAAATTCCACAATGTATTGCTGAAATATTAGAGCATAAACTGAGCTAAATCACAGAAATCCCTAGACTGCTCTACTGCAATATTAATTGTTAAAGCTCACAAAAGGAGCCTCCTGTCAAAAATATTAAAAATCAATTAGAGAGTTAAAATTATTTGGCACTAGAACTGCAATTATTTTACAAAGCAGCTCACACTTATGCCATACAAGTCACCTACAATAATACATTTCTTCACTTAACTAATTTGCCAGTTCTAATGATAGGGAAGATAATATGCAGAGTTCTTTTGTTATGTAATATTTCAAAACTTTAAGAATATATGAAATAATGAATTATTTTTCTTTAAATCAAACCTACTGTAGAATGTACCCATAATTTAAAGTAAGGCTATGAATTTACATATACACACACACATATATATATATATATATGAATGATCATAACACTTGGCCTCTCAAACAATAAATCCTAGAGTCCTCTGAAAATATCACCTAGTTTGTTCCATGTTCAGTCTAAGAATTTGTTTATGCAATTTATCAGTAGTGTCAGCAAATTCAGACCAGGGCTCAACAACCCCTTTGTGTATTCTTCTGCCTAACACGTAGACACCTTGCAATCAGAGTTCACCAGTGAAAAAGGGTGCCTGAACTCCCTTTCACCACATATAAGGAGAAGCAGGTGGCCAAGGAAGGCGTTCACTACAGTCAGCACACTGAGCAGAGCGCCGTGGATGCTAGTTATTAAGAAATGCTGACAAGAACGCAGGGTCCTTTCCCTTGCACCAGCTCAGGGAGCTCACATCTGTCTGTGGAAGGCTTTTATCCCCAAATCTGTAACCCTGAAACTTCCTGGAAAAGGGGCCTCAGCTCTTTTCTTCTGAAAACAAAGCTGCATCGATTCTTTCAAAACATGCTCGATGGGGTTGCTATTTTACCTGCTAGCTCACTGGTTGCAATGTGCCTACAAGATACGGAAATCACAGGTTCAAAACCCCTTCAGCTAAAGGACCTCTGAATACCAGCTTTCCACTTTTGGGAGACTGTCACAGCCAGCTAGAGATAATGTATTCTGTGTTCACCCCTCATATTCTTATAATGAACCTCTCCGATATTACATGGAAACGCTCAGATACTCCCTGGATCATAGCAAATGTGCAAGAATTACTATAGCACCACGATTAGGGTATTCACTTGGGAGGTGGGAGAATCAAGTTCAAGTCCCTACTCTAATGAATGCTTAATTTGAAATACTTAAACATTCATTGTCGTGGAATCTGAAAGCAAGATTCCCCATCCCAAAAGACTGCCTTAATCACTAGGTTATAGAGTTTTTCTCTCTGGCTTAAAAGACATTTAAGTACTTAATTCTAAAGAGAACAGCTCCATCACGAAGGTCTCAGAAAGGACTAGCCAAGTGGTTAGCACAGAAACCTGAATGTAAATCCTTTAGAAAAAGGAAGAAGTTTTGAGCTCAGTCTAATATTTCAGCGAAATATTTTAAGCAAAAGCATTTTACAGCATCTCTTCAGGCAGCTCTCTTCTCTTTGGCTCCTTGAAGGACATCCACTGCATACTGCCTCATAATAGGGGATAGGACATCCACGTGGCATATACATTGTTTTCATAAATATGGCCAATATTCAAATAGGTTCCTTGCAGCTCAGCTCACTGGTCCCATTTTAAGTAAGCTGTGCAAATGCCGAGAAGCAGAAAGTTATCAGTTCATACAGCTAAGGAATCTGAACGCAACACTCCAAGGGAGTTTTCTTCTCAGTACTTGGCAGGTGAGGTATGAATACATTGACATTTAAATGCTTGATTTAGATGCTGACAGGGACATTTATGCACCAGCATCCCTTTTGTAAACTTGTCTTTTAAACACTTTGAGATTTATAGACAAACAATACTTGTAATAATGAATTTGGAGAGTTTAATAATAATGTCATCAAGTAATCTGTTTAAATTATCTGAATTCCTCCAGCTAACCTGAATTAAAACTTTGTTACTAATTTTCAAAGAAGGAGGATTTACAATCACTAGCATCGAAAAAAAACATTTCTTTTAAAAATCTGGGAAAGTTTGCTAAGAGACATGAGTGTTCCTGTCCTGTTATGTCATTCAGAAAATTGCAATACTTGAAAGAAAGTAAATAAATAGCCACAGCCATCATATCTTATACTGCTGGTGTACAATAAACATAAATACAGTTTTACAAAGTGTAGCTAATTGTTTATTTTGTCACACACAAGATTTAGTAGCTTTCATTTTGAATTGGTATTATGTATTTTGTAATGTAAAAAGCACACCACAAGCAGGTATGATTTATCTGTGGAAAAACTGAAAAGCTTCAAAGAAGAAAAAGAACGCAACACCTGAGGTGTTCTGCCACAGTTCAGGGCAATTTCGGCTGTAGTCAGTGGGCAAGCTGCAAAGGTACCGATCCAGCAGCTTCTAGTGCTTACGACTAAAGCTTTGTGTGAAGAGCTGTAATAGAATTGCTTTACTAATGACCTCCATTACATACTTCATAGATTTTTAGGAAGAAATAGGCTCCCAGTGCATTAAAGTGAAGTAATCTGCTTTTCTGCCTGATATGGGTGGGTGGGTTTTAAGAGTGATAATGTAACTAAAAAGTTCTAGCTCCTACAACAGCACTGTGGTATCCACAAGCTGTGATTCAGTCATTTTTATGTCTTGCTTTCCCTAATAAAAGATAACAAATAGCACTCTTTCTACTTCAACCTTTTGACCTTGCTAACGGGTTAGTAGGATTTTTCTTAATATATTTAGATGTTTAAAATATTCAACAGCTTACTCTCTATTCCTCTGTGTAGGGAGTGCTACATGCACATTCTCATGCATCCCGGCCCAGACATGTATCTCTTTGCTTCAGATAGAAATCCGTGTTCTGTTCTGTTGTACCTTAAACTGTATTATGAAGAAACACAGGTAAACATTCGCAATTATTGTATCCTTTTTTACTTTTAGAAATAATGAAGCAATTATCTTGTTCAGTACAGTGCAAATCACAAAGGCTAACAAACTGCTATTTTTAGTGGTTTGACTTTACATTTAATAGATGAATTGTCCTGGAATGGAAGGTAGAAAGAATAAAGAATTTATTTCTGAGGAAGCAAATTGTATAATAAACATAGAAAATCTTTCCTAGTTTAAGAGTATCTTAAGAGCCTGATGAGGAAGAAAAAATCTGTGTTTTGCAATGTAAATTATGTTACTATTACTTGTATTACAAAGAAAACCTAACTTCACAAAATCCTCCATGCTTTCAAACTCCAGCTTCTTACAAAAAACTAATCAAACAATGTTACTGATAGGGAATTTCTTTATAAATTTGTGAGACGACTGACTGCAGCATTAAGAATAAAGATTTTTCTTGACATCTTTCACTATTTAAATTATGTAACATTTTATATAATTAAATAGCCACCTCTCTAAGTTACATTTCTTCACCACACTAATGTATGTAAGATTTTACAAGCTATACATATAATAGCTTAGATCTTCTAATCTCTATATATAGTAATTTAGCATATAATTGTATGCATATAATTAATAAACTATTAGGAAAAAAAAATTYCTGTAAGCATGAGATAAGATTTTTTTTATTAGAAAATATAAGAATCTATTTGTGAAGTGTGTAGGGAGGAATTCTGTCCTCACTCAATTTACCTACATATCCCATATAATTACTTTTCTTATATACATTTGTCACTTATTCATTATTAATATTTTAAAAGTAAATAACTATAAAGGAAAAAATAATCACAATCACAAATGGGGCAGAAAATAAATCTATATATATGTGTTCAACTACAATCATCTTAAGGGAAGCAGATAATTTGTATGAGGTTTATTATAAGAAATAATTTAAAATGTGATACAATTTAAAGAAAATTGGACTGGGCACCGACAGGCATTTTGTAACAGCGAGGTTAATTAAATCATAACACAGTTTTCCAAAGGAAGTGATAGGCACCTTATCATCAGAATTATTAAAGGTGAAGGCTTGAAAAAGTTTGCATTAAGGAAATGATAGGCTTTATAAACGATAGTCGTTTGGACAAGATATGAAACTGCATTCAGAATCAGAAGAATATATCATGCCTATAATGAAATAAAATTGTACAGGCCCAGAGGAGGATTTGAAATCTGCCTTTGGTCTTTCTTTTCACCACTTTATATGATTTTTCAAGTAAAACAAGTCATAGTTTCTATAACTACTTACCCAGTAAGCTGTTGCACATGTAGCAACATTTTAGTGTGCAAGTGTCAGCTGCACAGATGTCAGTACCTAAAGCTTTTACATTAACTATATTTAAAGGTAGACCTCGCTTTAAATTACAAGGAGAAAGGTAAGACCTGCCTGACATGTGGCCAATGACTTTGCTGGTTTGGCTAGCTGTTCTGCATGCACAGACCTCCAGACGATCCATAGTTATGCTGATGCAAATAATTCACTAAGTCTGCTTCATTTATTACTGAATATGGTTTCGCTTGAATTCTTTAAAAAGATGCATCAAAAAGTATAATAGTTATGTGATATATTTCAGAAAAATCACAAAGGAGGAAAGGAAGGAAAATGGGATATGTGCATGTATCTATATAGTAGTCTTCCTCTGCTTGGATTTCTGGGCTACATTTATACAGTCCTCTGTGGAAAGGCAGGAAGCCTGCTCTGCCCAGGCTGACAGAAGGGAGCTTTTCCACATCTTTTAGTAGATGGGAAGCTGTGTATGATGTGCCTATATTAGTGTTGTAGTTCAGATCAAGAGCAAACTTCTAAAAAAGAGTCTGGTTGCCCCCACTTACTGGTTCGCATCATGGAAAGGTCTCAAACTGCACAAACTAGATGCCTTTCAGATGAAACAAAACAGGAGGTTGCGCTGCAGGAGCGCACTTAAGCATCTCTGCTCGGGAGCATTCAGTCCCTGGGATGAGACTAGAGCTAGTCCAAAGTAAATCCCTCTGAAACACACATAAAATAAACATCGGGTCCTCAGCACCAAYTATTTTGCTCTAAAAATCTACTCTTATTGGGCCCCACTACTTGTTTATGTAAACATAGCCACTGATGGCTTCCCATCAAGGCCAAAACAAAAAATGGTAAATGTCACACCAAAAATGGCGTACCCTGCTGTACTAACATAGCCAAATAGTTTCCATTTATTTCCAAGAGCAAGCTCACTTCCATCAGCCTAAACTATTGACAGAGTCAGCTCACATCAGGCTGCAAAGGGTTATGGGCATCTTCTGTCAGTTGAGTTGGAGCTGTGGTGCAGTCCTTCCCAGCTAGGCTGCTTTATCTCAGGGCAAACTTCCCTCGGTGTGATGCTATGGCAGAGACAGGGGACCTAAAGCAAAAGCAACCTCAAAGCAGTTCAGTCGCTCAAGACTGACTGAGAAGCTTTGCTAGGTTGTGCATTGCTGTTATGCCACAAACAGATATCTGCAATAAAGGCTGTGAAAATATTCACACTGTAAAGCAATAATATAGCACTCTAATTAAAAAGCTTACTTTTAGTTTTATTTTAAACTCAGCATTCATAACAATAAACTTTACTGGAATGTAAAGGAGAACAGAACATCCTGTAAAAGAAGAATTTCTCATCATTCTGATATGCTCACCAGCTGCGTATCCTTCATACGACTTTACTATATTCACATCTATTTCAAAGCAGTTTGGAGGGAGTCCAAAGGGCTACCAGATGCTGTTTGCTGTTTCCCAAATAGAACCACAGATTATATCATAATAACAGACTGCTAATCAGAATTAAAAATGATACATCGTAAATCCCTTTTTAGGGTTCCATTCTGTGTCTTTGGGTTTTAAAATATTATCTTGTTATTTTTAATATCTGCTTGTATTTTCTTTTGTTTTCCACAGCTGGTTTCTTTGGCTACCAGAATATTCTTCACAAATAACAGACCGAATATTCTTCCTCATATTGACCTTTTGCAGCATTACTTGCTGAGAGCATATTTGAATCTAAATTTCAAATACTGGCATGCAGAACTGGGCAAGGCTGCCTGCCTTCACATTAGTGAAAGGTGCCAATAAGCACATAAGAGATGTGACATTAAACACATCCAGGGCTGCCACATATCAAAATGAAGATGATAATCTCCATCCCATTCCAAGAGGGACTGCAAGCAAAATGTCCTACTGAAATCAATAGGAAAGCGCTTGGACCCCAAATGTTCTACAAAAAAAAATTCTTAACAGTTTCTTGACTGTTTTTTTTTTTTTTTTAATACAGAGTAATGAACACCTCCATTTGATCTATGAGCAGCAGAATTTTGAGTAGGACAAATTTCTGTACTCTGACCATAACCTCCGAAAATCCTGAGGAGAAGCGTGAGGTCCAGCCACAGATCTACTGACACTAGGAAATAAAACTTTGTAGCATTATACAGGAAAGCATTTTGCCATTTAACACATAATTTTTCTTCATGATTGTGGAACTAACGCAGAAATGTAATAAAAACCTTCCAAACTGCTGTCTGCTTGTAGTTCTGAACTGACACAGAGGACTGGATTTCTTGAGTGCTGAGTAGATCCTGTTTACAGTATTTACGTGACCAAAAACATTCTCTCAATTCGTATTTCTCCTCAAGATGCTTCCAAAATAAATATTTTCTTATTTCATTTTAAGTCTTCATATATGTATATAAATTTACATATACAAGCACTGAAATCATATTCGGTACCATCATATCTTCCATCACACAGTGTGTAGTTTCTAAAAAACTCTAGACAAACATAAAAATCCTCCTGAGAAACAGAAGCAAGGGAAGTATACTTAAAAAAAAAAGTTTTAATTTTTTTTTAAACAGTGCTTTTAAAGCAGACATCTTTGAAAAGCATCCAGAATGACCTACGAAATTACTGGTTCATTTTGCTTCCCCTCTGAATTGACAAAGAATGTTTCTTGTTCCAAAAGGAGACATTTTTATTTAAGCATTCCAAGAAGAAATCTCTTTTGTTGCTTGACTTAATGACACACTGCTCTCCAGAAAATATACCACAGGTAGTCAATGCTACTTCATTGCTTCTGCTCTTATTCAATATCCCTGATCACAGAACATAAGCTACATAATTAGCAAATAGCATGACTTCTGCACTTTGCACATCAGGAGGGGAGTGATGTTATGCTCCGGCCACCATTTCACATCCCAACTTTTGTAAGGCTGATGTGATAATAACGTACTTTCAATTCAGTAACGGTAAGAGGCGAGAGGCACGCGGAATTTGCTGTACAGTAAAAATCACAGCTGAAACAAAGGAAAGCTATGAATGTATTAAGATTAGCGAAGCCTCACATTTAACTTAAATGTCATCTAAAATTTGTGAAAATGTTACTACTTGAAGATGATCACAATAACTGTTCTGCCACCCACAGAGTAAATGCAGACAAATCAGTCTAGTACTGAACTTCTTATCAGCCAGCCCATAAAGGACTCAAAAGCTATCATGCATAGTTATAGCTTTCTTTTCTTTCTTCTCTGCATTAGAGAACATAAGAAAGACTTACATTTTAATTTACCAGCTAAATGCAAAGCTGAAAGAAAAATAAAAGTGCAAAGTAAAGCCCAAAAATTCTTTTAAACCTCTGCTGCCATAATCCATTCATTTTTCTCTGCTGCTAAAGCTATATGCCATGTCTTTCTCCTGTTTTGTTTCCTCCTCCTGGGCCTTTCTAACTGAACTTATAATTTTTAGTCAATTCAAGATGACAATTCCTTTATTATGCTACTTTATTATTATTTTACTATAATTTACTACTTCATTATATCTCATCTCCCTTCATCATGTCTCCACCATCTTCTGTATACAAACATTTTGGCCTTCACATTCAAAGTTTTCCAAGACATCAAACCCAGCGTCCTCAAAGTCCTTGGTGCACTCTTGATGCAAAATCTCCTCCAAAGTTTACTTTTTCAAGACACCCTTACACCTTCTTTTGGGGAGACAGGGTTTGGGGGAGGGAAGGAAGGAAAATAGCTCTTACATGCTAATCATTATAGATATCACAGTCATTTTTCTTTACCATCATATACTTCCTTAAAACAAATATCCCTTTCCACCACAAATATTTTCAGCACACTCATTTGGACTAGTTAAGAAGAAGAAAAAAAAAAGCACTACATTAGCATCAAGAGATTTGAAAGTTACTCAGCTTGCCAATTTAAGGGACACATACAGATTTCACTCAAGAACATTAACCTATTTGTCATTTCCAAATTACTAGGATATAATTCTTCCAAAATGTTTGTTTTATCATTTGAACTAATGGCTCATAAGTAATGAAATGTCCCTTTTGCATATATGTATCATATATTTTCACAAACCCCAGACCTGAATCATTTAAGACAGGGGAGTAAATACTGGTATAAACGGTTCAGCAGTAGGCTGACACACTTACTCTTTGTAGAAATTAATGTATGCCAATATTTGCTACCCCAAAATTCTGTGGTATGCTGGAAAAATCACAGTATAAATCCTTTTGCTTTACCATAACTGCAATAATATTGTGACAGAAAAAGCTTAGGGAAGATCTCCAGTAAAAATAACCCATTAGCCCCTTCTGGTTGGTTACTTTTTTCAGTCTTTTCATTGAAGTATGTTACTATGGCTGCTAGTTGTCATGACATATTATTTATGAGGCATATGTCTTTTGTTGAGCACTGTTCTTTTTATTGATCTTGTTTTTTGACGGTTTTTATTTATTGCCAGACAATATACTAGAACATTTTACTGGCATTGGTCATGTTAGCCCTGTAAATTATAGAATCTTTACTGGGATGGGAGCTTAGTAAGTCAACTTATAAAGTGTTAGAGACTAGCAAGACTATGATATTTGATTAATTAAGAAAATAAAATCCTCTGTATTACAGCAAATAGCTAACTATTTGTGACAAGACGTGTCAAAACAATCATGTCAAAATGATCCATCTGCATTAGGAACAGTTTCTCATCATAAAACCATGAAGGACAGCACTGCATACATATTATTATTAAATATTTTCTTGTTTCATTGCTCCTAACACTTAAACTTTAAGCTCACTTAGTTAACAGGACATTAAGAGCCTATATTATCCTATAGATACAAAATAAGGAAATTTTACTTAATCTTTTTTGCTTTGTTTAATTACCTATACTGAGAAGCAGAGCAATATAAATACAGGTGAAGTGTGTTAGCTGCTAACATGCAGCTGTATGCAATTATCTGTGCCATCTGAAAATACTGCTCTACCAGGTTGCACTAGCTTGAGTATCTCTGCTCTGTTGTGTTATGCAGACCTAAACAAAGTTTATTCAAAGAGTTTCTCATTTCTCAGGTCATGTTAACAACACATTAGACATCCAGTAGAAATCTCTACATCACGTTGGCATACCACTATTTTATCAGTGAAAGTTTTATCTAATTACTTCACTGATGCAGGACTGTGATATCATATGAATATGAGCAGTGAACACCCATAAATTAATATGCAAGGTCTAGTAAAGATAGTATAATACATGTAGAAATCTGTGTCACCATGACTCACTGAAGACGTTACCCAGGCCAGCTAGACTGAAGGCAGAATAGGTATGCCTACCAATCTGCCGAGCATATACAGACATAGCAGTCAGGAAAGCCTACGTGATGTTTTTATTTTTTCATAAAGCTATGACAACTGACAAGACAAAAAAAAACACAAAAAACACAAACACACACAAAAAAGATAGGTGGACACCATTAGGCCAGAATTCATTAGCTGGAAGAACTAGAGAGATGATAAATCTCTTTGCAGTTCTAATGCAATTACTCCAATGTAGGAAACAGCAGAAGTTTGAACAGGTTCAATCTGACTCTACCTTAGGGGGTCCTACAAGGCTGTAAACCTGCTCAATCTCAAAACACCTACTCCAGGTTGTAAACTCAGTACTGCTCAAAAGCTTTTCATAGCCTGAAAACTGAGCTCACTTCGGAGGTTTGCTTCATCAGCTTATTTCTGTGAAGGGTTTTCACCTATGATTTTCCCAAATCTCTGGATGATGCTTATAAAGAAGTCCCATTTGATGATATTAACATCATTCCTAAAAGATCTAAAATTAAAAAAAAAAATCACTRTTCTACCTTACTTTAATGGAATTCTGTCTTTTTATGTTTTATCATCCACAGGCAGGCCATATATTCTCATTCACACATGCATGTATGTTCAACACACAAACACCTGCCAAGCAGAAAATGACCTTTAGCTATGACATCAATTTAAACACTTTCAGGCAAATATTTAATTTCAATTAACTTAACCACCATGCTATTTCAAAACAAAGCACCAGAATCTCCAAAGCAACACTACAGCTTCCACTGGTTACAAGGCAGTAGCTGTGAAACCCCTGAGCAGACTTCTGCTGYTGTAACTTGACAGTTGCTATTGATGGGGTCTCAGGAAAGATACTCCATTCATAGTTCAGGGAAGTAATATTTATAGCTGTGTTGTTACCCCTGGATCTTTTGCAGAGACTGTCTTTGAAAGACATTTCAGGATGGAATAGCTATAATGCTTTATAGATACACAACCTAGAAATTTGTGGATTGACAAGTTCTTTCAAACAGGTTCTTTCTGATCTTCCCCCCAAGGTGTTTAGCCCAGCAGCTATGTGAAGTTCAGCCCTAATTTCCTGATGTGACGTCTGTTTTAATACCTTTAATTTTGGTAAGTGGTGTTTTAACATTGGAAAAGCCCTTTTCTGCTGTTTCTCAACAAAAAGTCTGGAACTATAGAAATAAGGGACCAAAATGGGCAATGTAGCCTAAAATTACAAAACCTTCCAAATTACCATAACTTGGTCACATTTCATAGACATTCGGATTTCCTTTTCAGATACCTATCTTAGCATGCTGATAAATAATTAATAATTATTAACAGATCTAAATCAGGTCAGGAGGCTTATTCAAAGCAGAGCAATAAGCTTCTCCAGAGGACAATTCAGAGCCTTAAATTAGGCTTCTGCTCTGAATTACTCTCTGGAGAAACCATGTTCTCTCATTTACTTCAAAGAGATCCTAGGGAGATTAGTCAGGTAATTTAGCCTGCTAAATTAGATACTAACAGTTGGGTGGTATTAATATCTCCTCTGAAGTTTGAATACAGTGCAACTTCACTCATATATTGCAAGTGCAAGTTTATTGTTTTGTTCATCTGCATTTAAACTGTTCTCCAAGGCAAATAAAATTTTACACGCATTACCTTTACATGGACACCTTGTTAAACATAATAATGTTCATATCTCTTACAAGACACTAGCAATATTGGTACTTTTTAAATGGCTGGTAGCTCCATAAAACCTGCGTGTATCATGTTTGGTGACATGCTCAGTGATTCAAATTTTCTTAGGAGTGAAAAAAAGATTAAGAATTGAATAAATGTTCTTATTTGATACTTATTTCACTGATTTATGGCTAGTGAGGATATTACAGCTACAGAATTAAAGACAGTAAGGCTATTCTCCGATACTGAAAAAATACAAGTTATAGCTTTCTTAAAACACAAACTTTGGTTGCTCTGGTTAAAAATGGTATATGGCATATAACAACAACCCTAACATCATTTGTGTTTACCTAACCTCAAAGCAGAAGGGTAAAAGAGAGAGCAACTGAGTGAGAGAAACCACTTGGGCAGTACAGAAACAAAAATGATTAACCAGAATTAGCTGTATATTTAGACCCCAAATATTTCTCATCCATTGCCCATTGGTCCTTCAGTAAACTACAAATCCATAATTTATTTGTTAAAAACTATTTTATCATAAAATTTACTTCATAAGAGTAGTGATCACAGGATTACATTTTCATTGTCCTGGATAGAACAGAACTACTGGCAATAAACTGAAGTCACTTTCTAAGGCCTTAGTCATGTAATGTCAAAAATCATGAGGGGACCACAGGTGCAATTAACTCAGAAAATGAGACAGCCTCTTTATCCTTGGCCATCTCCATCCCTGATGCAGCAGTACCATTATTTGTAAAATGGAATGTCAGTTTTTCAATTTACATCCTGATCTTGGCCATAAAAATGTTTCAAAGCCAATCCAAGGATGCATGTGATTTACTGCCCTGCTGTAATATGTCACATTAAATTAAGTAGTAATATAATTCATTACTTTCTGAAGACTAAATACTCCTTCTTACATTATTCCATTGAAAATAATAGGAATAATTGAATCCTAAACATCAGTTTCATGTGAAACATGAATATTGGGATTCCTAATCTACATTTCTTATACCTAGCAAACTACGGAATTAAAATGCAACTGGAAGCCAATGAAGACAAGCAGCATGAAGACTTACATAGACAAAGATGTACTTCTATGATATTTCACAGAATCACAGAATCACTGAGGTTGGAAGGGACCTCTGGAGATCATCTAGTCCAACCCCCCTGTTCAAGCAGGGTCACCTAGAGCACATTGCACAGGATTGCATCCAGGCGGCTTTTGAATATCTCCAGAGAAGGAGACTCCACCACCTCTCGGGGCAACCTCTTCCAGTGCTCTGTCACCCTCACAGTGAAGAAGTTTTTCCTCATGTTCAGATGGAATTGTCTGTGTTTCAGTTTGTGCCCGTTGTCTCTTGTTCTGTYGCTRGGCACCACTGAAGAGAGTCTGGCCCCATCCTCTTGACACCCTCCCTTTAGATATTTGTCTGCATTGATAAGATCTCCTCTCAGCCTTCTCTTCTCCAGGCTAAACAGGCCAAGCTCTCTCAGCCTTTCCTCATAAGAGAGATGCTCCAGTCCCCTAATCATCTTTGCAGCCCTTCGCTCGACTTGCTCCAGTAGTGCCACATCCCTCCTATACTGGGGAGCCCAGAACTGGACGCAGTACTCCAGATGGGGCCTCCCCAGGGCTGAGTAGAGGGGGAGGATCACCTCCCTCGACCTGCTGGCAACACTCTTCCTGATGCACCCCAGGATACCATTGGCCTTCTTGGCCACAAGGGC
>NW_020451057.1:198480-325553 GCF_003343035.1 Apteryx rowi | reverse complement strand
CTCCTTGCTCATCCATGCAGGTCTCCTGCCTCCTTTGCTTGACTTCCTACTCATAGGGATGCACCGCTCTTGAGCCTGGAGGAAGTGATGTTTGAATATTAACCAGCTCTCTTGAACGCCCCTTCCTYYTAGGGCCVTMACCCATRGSATTCCTCCAAGTAGGTCCCTGAAGAGGCCAAAGTTTGCTCTCCTAAACTCCAGGGTTGCGATCCTACTCAGTGCCCTGCTTCCTCCTAGCAGGATCCTGAACTCCACCACCTCATCTCCACCATCTATTTACTTTCTCTCTAACATATGAGATACCATATAAGCAGTAAAGGAGAACTGGTCCCTTCTGTGGGGAACTTACATTCAAAAGAAGAAAAAAATTACATCAAGAGGAAAGGTCCTAGTCAATAAAATGGTCAAATAGAAAGTGATTATGCACCGATAACACAGTCTAATAATATAACGTTTTGTTTTTATTCAGAAAATAAACTAAATATTCTAAAGTATTCTAAAGTACAATTTCTTCTTCAAGATCATATTTCATTTTGAAATATCATAATTGAAAATTAACAGTACAAGAAAAAATATTCAATATATCAGAACACACAGAAGATGGCAGCTGTGCCCTCCGCACACTTCTTCATGGGGTTTCGCAACAGAACAATCCAAGCATAATCTTACACCGTATTCAGAGTTTTCTATGCCACAAGCACTAGTTTACTCTCCAGCTGATTTCAGATTGGAAATATTGGGCTCTTCCCAGTTGCTTAACCAACTGTTGTAGTACCCCCTGCATGTGTCTCATTAATGCTGAAAAAAAAGATCATGAGCTGAACATGTGTACTTGGCTAGTACTTCCCATGAGTCATGTTCAGTGAGGATACTATAGCTGCAGATGTTAAATAACCTCATGCTTATATTAACAGTCTGCCATTTCTTCTATAAGAAGTTAAAAAACTGTTTCTGTTTCTACTGTATTTACAACTGAAATAAGTCACTGATGACTAGTAGGAGAGCCCCAATGATCCTCTTCAACACATTCAAGAGCTCTCTTGCACACAACTGAAGAGCTGCTAAAGAACAAAATGAGTAACGTGAAACAGGTGGCAACACCTCTGTGAATCTAAATCCAGCCCAAATTCACAGTGCAGCTGAAGGGAAGAACACACAGAAGGTAACGCTGATTCAGTGTCAAGTGTCAAAGGAGAGCAGAAGCAGGAGCTCCAATTTAAATGTTCAGCCTAGAAAATTACTGCTGCTTGGAACGTCTCTACCTCTTTGGGCTACTGACACACTTACCTAGTTTGACTTGCTACTGCACTACATCGATATCTGCATTATTTCCTTCTCCCTCTACTATAAGCACTTCTATTAATAGGAAAGTATTGAAAGGCATTACCATAGAAAAAGAGAAGTAAACATCTTGTATAAAACCAATGAAGCTTAACTGTCATCTGCAAGGCTAAAAAAAAGATTTATGCTACCTGAGAATCTTTACCAGACTGCCCACAGTGCAAGAAGCACTCTAGGAATACCTGTTACAAAAAGCTGAGGATGTGAGAGAAAGAGATGAATATGTTTAACTATTGAACTTGCTGAAGCCTTCCATTATTGGGAAAATGGAATGTATTGTAGCAGTGCTAACTACGTGGCCTCATCCGAGAAAAACAGTTCACATTTCACTTCAGTACGTAAGCTGACTTCAGTAGGTAACCCTTTACTGAGGAGCACGCCATAGCATGGGCTTAACAATAAGCACTAGCCTAAGTTCAGTTGGTGTCGTCTTAATGCCTTGCAGCATCCTGAGTAAGTACTCTCCTGAAAAGGGAGAGGAAATCATCAGTGTCTAGTAGAGGAAAATTAGTATTTTCTCTCCAGTGAAGAGGTAGGATATCTATCTAGATGCTGTATACATCTGGGGGCCGTAAGAGTCATTTTGCTAGTAACAGATGTCTATAACATACGCAAATCCATACCCCATACCACATGTCTTCCTAAGACTTTAAAAGCTGCTCGCATTATCAAAAACAGTCACGGAAATTAACAACTATTGCCGCATTTGTGGTAATACGCTGTAGCCCAGAATGCAAGAAGCATCACACAAGGATAGAAGACAATTCCTGAATTTCAAAAACAATGCAGAAGAATGCCAGAAAGATGCACAACCTTAACTGGGTGATAAAGCAAGATTATTTCTGAACCAGTGCTCTGTCAAATAGGAAAGAGGTGGGGTAAGCAAGGACAAGGTGAAATCACAATATTTTCAAAAATCAGAAGCAGAAAACACACTCTAAACATTTATTTGTAGTCAAAGATAAAAGTGGCTAACATGTTGATCAAAAATTTAATATTACTGTATAGATTTGTAAAAATGTTTTGAGTGAGATTTTATCAAGATACATTTGAGAGGAAAGACTCTAAGGGACAAATATAAACCACATAAAATACTGAATAGGGAACGATACTGCAGGAAAAGAAATGAGGACTAGAATACAGCATATTGAACATGAACAGAATTACAAAATAATCACTATATGCTAGAGATTGTACCAGTAAAGGTTGTGCAGACAGCACCAGTGGGGCAGTTATTTCTTTCTGAAGTACTGATACAGCTAAGTGCAGATACTGTAAAAATTATGCTGCTAATCTCTATAGTCAGAGTAGTCAGAGGAAGAATACAGAATGATACAGAGCTCTTCTATATTGCAAGAGCAATAAAAGTGATAAAAAATTAGAAGGCACACCATACAAGAAAAAGCTAGGAGAAATGAGTACACTAGTACACACTAGAGAAAAGAATACTGTTGAAAGAGTATAATAACTCATATAAATACATATGGAGAGTTAATGAAAATGATGGAAAGGTATATGTAAAGTGGTTACTGTAGAAATATGAAGAAATGCCCTTAGAAGTATGAAAAGAAAAATAAGCCTAAATGAAAGCAAGCATTTTTAGTGAGGCTAATCAATGGATTCTTTTGCTAAAAAAGGCAAGAGGATCACCACCTTGGAAAGCGTTCACAAAAGAACTAGAGAGAGGCAAGGAGGGAGTCTAATGGGTATTCTGCAGAAAATTATAAATAACTCTGAAGCCATTGGCATGGAGTCGTTGAACCAGACTATCCTTCCAATCCCATCATCCACAAATACTAGAATTATAAAGGGCGCTACAGTTAAGAAAAAAGGGCTCTCCAAAGATGCATGAAGTTGTCAGAAATGTAGAGAAAATTGTTCCTAGTTCTACTGAGTACAGTAATAGGACAAAACGATAGGCAGCACATGGAGAGGAGTACAGTAACAGTAATTGTGGAACTGCTCTTGCTAACATGAAATAAACTAACAAGTTCTATATATGAATAAACATCAATACTCACGTCAACTCTTTTCAAGGAATTATCATAATATGGAATGTTTCATACATCCTCTGACATAATGCTTGATTTCATTAAAACAAGAAACTGATGATCAAAATATGAACTCTGTCAAGAACATTAGGCTGTACAAGAACGATAAAAAGAACTAAAAAAACACCCATAAAATGCAAAAATGTTTTCCTGTACTGGCCAAGACAAGCAATGAAACAGCAACAACAAAAAATGACTCCCCAGAGTTTAAGCAACTAACAAAAGCAAACCTCTAAAAATTTCCTAATATTGAAAAGCTGCCATGGCCTTCAAAGCAATGTTCTAGGTAAGCAATATTTAGTGCTTTTCTTCTGGTTACATTTACCAATGGTCGCAAAGTTGCATCTTAAATTCACTATAACAAATCAATTTGCCAATCAAGTCAAGTGTTTTTGGAGAGGAAAAAGAACATGAAGTGATTATATTGATAATGCTGGAATCACAAAGACACTGCATATCCCGCTCTTAGAAAAGTTATTACAGAATATTGTCTTGTTGCTTTTTGAGTAGTTCTCTAACTTAGTGAATTTAGAGTTTTTATAACTACCACACTGGTGGAAGTAACACAACTGGGTTTTACAAAAAAATACTTTCATAATCCATGTACGACAAAAGTATTTCATATGATACTAAGGTAGATTTTAGAGAGGTAATCACTTTGTGGTGAAATATGGTAGCTATGAAATATTAAGTTTATATCATACCTAGCTTCTAGAACTTCAGCCCATTTTAATATGACAGTATTGAACAATACAACAAATAGAGAGATTGTAATTACTTCTGAAGACATCTCAGAAGTACAAGTAAAAATATAACTACTTAATTATAAAAGTAAGGTTCTTAGTAATAATTGTCTTTTAATTCTCAAGTATTGATTTAACTTTTAAACAGAGTACCATACAAACTAAAATTCAACCTTCCTTGGGCAAGCCAATTTGGCATAGGACAAGAGCACTACAGAATTACCGGGCAAAAATCATGCACACTAAAAACAACTATTTTATGATCCTTAAGTATCAGAGGTTGAAAAGTATTATTTTTTTAAACAGTCTTTGTAATGTCAAGTGGTAACTTTAGAATGTATTTTGAAAAACGTCCCATTTACATTGTCTTAGAGTAATCCAGGTTTTGGTACCATTCCTAGTCCTCTTCCAGAGCTTCTTTGCTAGTCGCTAAATATCAGAAGATTCTTAATATTTAAAAAAAATCTTTATACGCTGTGGGATAGAAATCCAATGCAAAAACAACAAACAGCAGAAACAAAAAATCTAACCCTAAAGCTGATAAGCATATTTCTGGGCTTTAGTCTTTGCAAAGTTGAAGAAGAGATGGAATTTGAAATAACTAGATGAGCTCCTTCCTTTTTTCTGATACTCTGACACACAATTCTGAATCAAAATCTAATTCAAGCTGAAGTGGAATTTAGTTACCAAAAGCTTGATCTAGGAGAATTAGAATTAGAAACATTGGGAATAGGAAAGAAAAATCCTACAAATTTATGATAGGAGCTAGAAGAAAATGTTCCTGATGATGTTCTGTTGTTTCCTTGTGCATCTGAGCTAAAGTCCTAGAAAAGACATAGGAACAAAATGGCTTCTGGTATCTCACAAGCCAGTTTCTATGCTTCTATAATTCTATTGAGATTCTCACTGAAAAAATTGGGAACTGATTTTTTTTTTGAAATTTATTTGTGGCAGAACAACAATGCCTCTTGTCATTCCCATTCTCCATGGGGACAGAATCTGTATCAACTCCAGTGCTTCACTATCCTTGTTTTTATTAAAAATTGTAGCTGACGTTTAACCTGAGGCTCATATTACAGTTTAAGCCTATTCTTTCTTGCTTTATCTACTATGTATGAGTAGGACAGATTGTTCTGTTTACAGAACAATTTCCTTTTTGAAATATTTCCTCATTTCAAACATTTGAAACTATTATATATACAAAGATCACAACTGTGCCTCTACCTCCACCTTCCTTTATTTAGGCTAAAAAATTCCAACTGATGACTTTTGCCTTAAAGATCTTGGGGATTTTTTTCTTCATTTCTTTCTTGAAGTGCAATGCACTGGACAGAGTGCTCCAGCTGAATCATTAGAAGTGGTATTTAGAGAGGAAAGAGTACAGAGGGTGCCTTGGAGGATATTCTCCAGGTACAGTGTCTTCCTTTCTTTGCAACAGTGTGATACACTACTCAAGTCCAGCTTGTGATTCATTAAAACACCCAAAATATCTCTGTGCAGAACTGCTTGCCCAGTCGTCCTCCAGCCTGCATTTGAGTAAACTGATTTTTACCACCTTAGTGCATATCCTGAGCTTTATTAAATATCATCCTTTTTGATGCTTATTTATTGATACTTAATTTTGAACCCACTGAATATCTGTCAGGTTCTTTTGATGATCAGGGTCATGTAGTTAGATCTCCAATGAACTCTATTACTATTGGACGAATGAATGTTTTAGTTTTCTAACAAAAATAGAAACTTATGTATAAGGAGTTAATGTTCACATAAGGTTTGTATTTAGTTATTCAGATTTCAATTTTCTAGAAATGTTCTCTACATTTTCAAAATTATAATCAATTAACCTATCTCATTTTTTGTTTTTTATTAGAGTCTAAATTGATATCAGCAACACTAAATTTTGCCCCCAGTTTTCAGGGAATCTTCAAAGTGAGGGTAGCAAGGGATTTATCATGTTGATGAGCTCAGCATCTCTGATTCTGCACAGAATCAAGTAGAAAGTAGTATCTCCTTAAATCTGCTATGAGTCAATTATAAGTGGAAAATATACTTTTCCAAACTGAGTTTATCTTCCTTTTCCCATTTTATACCTATTTCAATCTTTATACTATGATAAAGAATGATATCGTGTAGTATATGTTTATAAAGGAAAACTTTTTTGATAAAATTTTAGCTTATGACAGTGACTGAGTTTAAGCAGCAGGTGAGAAATGCTGAATACAGCTGAAGTCATGCATTTCTTTGGTGTACAGGAGTCATTCACATATAATTCATTCTGAAACCTGACATCTGCACAAACCCATGAGATAACTGAGTTCACAAATCAGAAATGACAATGTATCAGTCTTATCAAAAGCACTATTGCTGACCCTACAAATCAAAAAGTAATTATCTGCACCTCTCTTTTCCATCATGGGTTTGACCAAGAAACATAACTTTTTTAAGACAAAAACATTATATATGGAGTATTTTTGCATTTAAAACTATTGTGTAGGCTTTGTGGATCATAAGCTTTGCCTGTTCCTCTCCACCATTAAGCTAAAAACATACTTTGCTGGAAAAAAGTGAGTATAAGAAAATGTCTTTCCCTCTCCTCCACTTTACCCAACTTCCCTCCTCCAAGCACATAAAATAGTAAAGCATTTTGACAACAGTACAAGAGCTGCCAGAACAAGTGTTATCACATTGGAGAAATACTGACAAAAGCAGATTTATATTGGAACAGTGGGACAGCAGTTAGCAAAAATCATAGCTCTGGCATAGTTTGTACTGTACATTGACTTGCTTGCCCCAATGCCTGTTCAAAAGTAAAGGAAGAAGAAAAAAAAACAACCCACAACAAATTCTGGCTCCTTACTTCCAAAGGTGGAAAGGTGCACAGAAATATTAGAAGAGAAGTGAACAGAATAGAAACAATACTTTTTCCTTTGTATGGAAGAAATAAGGCCTTCCTCAGATTGATAAAATTTGTCTTTTTACTCCTTTTTTGAGTAGTAGAAAAGCCAATGACATGCTGAATAGCTCCATCTAATCATTACAGAATGTGAGATTTTAAATTATTTAGAGACATTTAAACAAGAAACAATAGTTTCTGATTTGCTGAAGCATAGAAAGTAAGAAGGAAAAGCAATTGTAGTAATTACTTTATTAAAATAAAGAATATACACTTGATTTTGAATTTCCTTTCTTTCTCCTTCTTTTAAAAGATTATTTTGAAGAGGGCTTTACGTCTGATGAATTCTGCAAATTTTAACTGGAGATTTTCTGCCTTCTTATCATCACGACACAACCAACCAACATCCAAAACAATGAAAGATCAAAACTTGCTCAAAAGCTGCAAGTCTTACCTTTGGTTCTAGGAATGTGAATGAAGGTATGGAGAAGACGACCAAGGACATGATTAATATATTGGCATTAACTCCTAGCAGTGAATGTGGATAGAGCGCACGATTTCTTATGTTCTGTATTTATAACATGCGTGCATGTTTTAATCTCTGTGGTGTCAGATGTCAGTGCCTCCACTGGACACTGACTTAGTGAGTTATAAAGTAATAGATCAAAATGTGGGAAAGGCTTTAATTTGGGGTGGAGAGATGAACTGTCCTCTTTATTCCTCAGACTTCTAAATCTTATGGTCAAGCAAATACCTCAGCTGCCAGAGATGCACAGGAAATAGTGAAAGAGCAGAGCATAAATCCAAGCTGTGTTCTAACTTAAAAAAAAGGTGGTGGTGGGGGAAATGATGGCCATAAAAGGGAATTATTTACAACAGTACTGACAAATGTTATAGGTACATAAATTTCTAAACCATTAAGCAGTATAGAAAGTAAATTAAGCATATTAGTCTCTGAATTCAGAGATGGTATTCCTCCACTGGGTGAATTTGTTCTGATCAGTGACAAACACATTTTTCTTCCAAGAGACATGGCCCTGCTTGATGGTTTAACCAGTCTGCTTACCTTTTTTCTTCCACAAAAAGACATGTCATCTTTACTAACTCCTTTGTACTAATTACATTATATTAGTACCATATAAATTAATTCAGACTCATGCATTAAGCATTTTGACTGTGCAATTTAAAGTGTTTTTATATGGATTTAGACCTCCTAGCTTTTAAAGTATTTAACTTCATTTAATGTCAAAGTATTTAACATCCAATCTGGAACATTTTCAAAAGAAGTTGCCACTGATGTCATTAGCAATTAATGCTAGTGCTTTGGGGGATCCGGGTCTAAATTGCCTATGTCTTATAATTATAATCTTCAGAAGAAAACTCAGTTATGATTAATAATTTACTCATTTAGAATTGGTTTATAGGGGGAGTTTTTTATTTCAGACTAAGGCTGGGCTGTAAGATGCTTTCAGTTTTGAAGTTCAGTGAAGAATGAACTTTGAATGAACTTTTCTCCTGATTTCCTTGCAGGAAACGTGCTAAGTGAGCAGGACTCCAGGGGCCCTGACTGCATTTCAGAGCTCTCACAATTCCTTACTTTGAAGCCAGCACAGAACCACAAGCTCAGACCCAAAAATAAGGTGACGTTCAAGAGAGAACACACAGTCCAAGTACCATGAGATCATGAAGAACTCAGATACTTTCACCATTTGAGGCTTTAAAGGTGGGAAGAATGTCCTGCCTTGTTTTCAGTTTTCAGAAAAACACTGGGGTTAGAGTACGAAGAATTAACATGTTTTAGATGTACTGTTTCCCTAAGTCTTATCACTTGAGAATAATATAAAAAGTATGTAGTAAGAAATGAATATAAAGGAATTCTCCTCAGCTCTAATAATTCTCTATTTTTAGGGCAAAATTACAGCAAAATAGATTATAATATTTACAATTACACTCCTTGTACCCAGAACAAATTTAAAGTCAACTTACTCCAAAACTTTTCCATTATTTTCATCACCCTTTTAACATTCACTTCACACTTACAATCACTTATGACACTGAATTGCTTTCTAGCTGTGAGCAGTATACACTTGAGACATCAGAAAACACTTTTTTTTTTTCCCTTTGTTGAACCAGTAATTTAAAAAACGTCTAGCCAATCTTGCTACCTTTTCCACCTTGCACAACAATTCAGACACTAAATAAACTGGTGGTTTTGGCATTAAAAAAATCAGTAGGTGAAGAAAAATCTTACAAATGCTTAGCCTGAAAAGCTGAATCTCTTAAGAAACTGCCTAAAAATTACCCGGTGCAAAAGCAAACCAAACCAACAACTTTGTGAATTACTATTATTTGCAGAAGAAAAATTCTAGAACAAAATCTAAAGTATTAGCTCCATTAAAGTTCCGGCTCTTACTGCCTGTAGAGTTCACAGAAGTAGTTTAATGCTGCTCTGTATTAATTGTTTTCCAAGAGGTTGCTTGAAAGACAAGAACATGTAATCCCGGCAGAGAAACAAGAGGCTCAGGAGAGCCTTAGCAACAGTCCAAGAGTTGATTGTTATGTATATGATGTTACTATATAAAATATAGATTTTACCTGAGTTTCCAGCTGATAGCAGCTGGCTATGTAGCAGCTGGAGGGAAGGATTAGAACCATCTCCTTCAGCAGCAGAGAGGATGAAAGAAGATTACCTTCTGTGATCTTAATACTTTTGGATTTTCATTCTTACCTTCAACATATTCAGTGATATACTCTTGAGAAAAACAGATGGGGCTGAAATTCATCGATACTGAACTCCAAGAAACATTAATTGCAGCATCATTACTCTAGGCCACGAGCAGGTGACCTGTCGCAGCGTGCCACAGCTGCTGACATCTCTGTACTACACAACCCGGGGAGCCGTGTGGGTGTAGAGGAGCGTAACGGGAACCCACCTGCAGCATGGTCAGGGAGAACAAGCTGACCGTTACTCCCAGGACTGGTAACTCAGGCACCGGCAGTGTCTAAAAATCCAACTTTCAGTCTGCCAGTAAACCGGTATTTAATTCCCCTGAATATCCCATGTTAACCACACACACGGAGGCTCTAAACACTTAGTAACATAATGTATTGTCAGAGGCTTAGTTAATAAGCTTTGAAAACCTCAAGGGAGAACTTTCTGCGGAGGCAGCTGTGCCCTTGAGGGGGCTGCTGCAGCTCTGTGCATCACGGAGCTTCAAACCAGCTGCAGCCTTTGCGTCTCCTGAGACTGCGACGCAGCAATGCTGCAATTATTCTCCACGTCGGATAGTTCGAGTCAAGCTCGTGCCGTGTTCCCTCCTGCTCTCTCGGCTACACCTAACCGAACGTGTCCTGACGCAATTTAAACCGAGTGGCCCTCTAACAGTAGCTTTCCTGCCTCTGCTTGTACTGATCTAAAGGCCTAGGGGTACCGTTGGTTTCACGCCGGGAGCTAAGCTGTCGCGCTCCATCGGGAGATCGCGTGCTCCCACCCTGATGAGAGCTAAGTGCTTAAGAGACTGTGAAGGGAGGTTTTCAGCAGCCCTGGAGAAAGTCAGATGAAGGCTAAGAATCTGGAAAAACTGGACACCCAGCTCGGTGAGGAAAAAAGTCTCTCACGTGTGCAAGCTAGATGTGGCTAAATCTGAACGCCTTATTGATTTAGAGGGGCAGTGGTGCGAGGCATGTGCAAGTAGGAAATACCTGCACAGTTAGACAGCTGTGCATTTCCACTCCCCATAGAGCTGAAGGGAGCAGAATAACTTCCTTAATAAAACTAAAACGTAACTGTCTAACTTTTATTATTAATTTCTGAAAATATATTACTCATTCTGACAAAAAGAAAGGAAATACTGTAGAACTTCCTTTACCAAGGAATTTAGAAATTAATGAAAATGTGCTTCTGAAGTCACAGAGTACAAACTTCCCTTAATTTTTACTTCCTCACTCTCTATACAAAAATATAGTTTCATTTTTGATTATAAAACCAGTTGATTAAAAAAAATCTATAAATGAAAAAACAAAGCTTTCTAACAATTTATTCTTATGGAATCTGAATTGAGCTTTCCACATGATTCATTCAGCAATTCGGTCTCCGTTTCATCTACTTTCCCAACCTATGTTTGTTTGTTTGTTTTCCAGGTAAAAGGATAAGAAAAAAAGTTAAGTAATATCCCACTAATGCATCTTTTTGACACATTTGTTATTTACCAGTGGTGTGCAGTTTCCTATTGCTGATATAATAAATGTTTATTGCATTTCAAGTTTAATGAGTGCTCTAGGCTACCATAATTGTTTAATATACTTCTACACCATATATATCCATTGTGAGAGAAGACCACAGACTAGCCTAATAGAAAGCCACGTGCAACAGAAAAAAATAGATTTAAGTGCAGCTGTCTCGATTAACTTTTTTACCAGAAAAATCAATAGAGAGCTGCAGGGGACACAGCAATGGGAGAATAGCAGTTGATGGGTCAGACAATTAAGCAGGGACAGTGAGTAGAAGGAAAAGAAAGAAGGTAGGTATCCTTTCCCATGGTTAAGCTCAGTATAATTTTGCTGAGAAGCACTGGCTCTAGTAAGGATTTTACAATCATACAAAAAATATATTACTGATTTTAAGTATAATGGAAATCTAATTTGTCTTATGTGTTGCTCTAAGATGACTTTCTACTTCAGTTACTAAGGGAAAAAAATCTATAAACATTTTATTCGGAACTGGTTAGAACAAAAACCAACCGAACAGAAACCTCATGATGGAGTTCATCTTCCATGACCTCTAAAAGTAGGCTTTTGTTTAAGTTGCTTTAGCCTCCTCTAAAGCCAATGGGGTCTACAGGCACCTTCAAAAATTGACTCACCCCGTTCCTGCACGGGCGTTCCATGCTGCACTGTGCAGATATTATACGGAGATACAAACTGGAGCTAAATATGTTCTGTGCAGGTACAGGAAACAATTAGCGGTCTCCTATGATGTTCCACACAGCTCATTTTCCCCTGATAATAAGTTTGCATTTTACACATACAAATCCTAGCATCATAAGAATAAGACAAAAATAGTGACAATAAAAGTAAAAAGAAAAGGAAAGAAAGATTACATATTTTGTGGGATCTTTAATTTTTTTTTAAACAATTATACTGCAAGGTGTTTTTTTAACCTATAAGGAATTTTATCATCAAACACTTTTTTTTTTTTTTGCTGAGAGTACTTTTCAGGTTTGAGAAATATATAGATGACTGGATAAGTTATTTGTATGGTTACACAAATTTTTTCCTCTGTTGTGCTTTGCCTGTGCAGGAAACTTACAGTGCTCACACAACTGCAGTCTTCACTACGTTCCCTTGCTAAACTCCTCTCCCTTTGTATTAATCCCATATCACAGTTTCAATTGCTGCTAAATCTTTTATTTTAAAGGACTGTTTCCATCCACTCTCAGCTCCAATTATACTCCTCAACATATTCCCGTCTGTACATCCCTGACCCTGCCATGTACTCCTTCTTCCTTAATTAATTCAAGGTTTTAAACATCTGTCTGTGTCAATGTTGATGCAAAGTCACATTTAACAACTGAGCTTACGGAAACAGAGACTAGTCAAATAACCAGGAGGTATAATCTATACAAGGGGTTCATATGAATGGGAGCAGATATTAAATACGGTCTCTCCTGTAAATATGTGGTTTATGTGGCATTAGCAGATCAAAGATGCCTACACCTTCTCTTTTTGCTTTCCTCTAAAGGTGCAGACACTTTTGCATAAAATATACAAATTGTAATCATCTGCATGGAACTAAACAACTGACAATCAATAAATCTGTATTAATGCACACAAAGTGAGGTAAATGGTTTAATTAAATTGACTACTCACTTTTGCATAAAGTATATGGAAAAACTTTACTGGCTTGTTCTGCCAAAATAGATAATTTTTAAATTCATACAGACATCAGAGACACGTGAAACATTCAGCAGATGGGTAAGACGACAGCTAACACATCAACTTCCCTTTGTCTCATCCCCCTCCAAAATTCCCAGAATATACTATTGGAAGCCCTAAAATGATGACCTGTCTTCTGTAACTTTGGGAGAAACAACAGGACCAGACAAAAACTGAGACACCAAAACCTTGGAGTCAAATTTAGTATGCACCTTGGTAAAGTCCTGAAATTTAATAGCATTTCTGATGAGCCAAAGAGAATCTTAACAGATTGACCTTTCCTTTACTTCTTCAGCATAAAGACAGTATCTGGCCTTTATGATAAATTTCTAAATTACACTTCTACTCCTGATTTCATCTTTGCATATCTCTTTGTTTATTACTTAATGGTTAAAGTCTCCTCTGCTAACAAGTGCAGCCAATTATTATTCATGACTAGACTAGCTGAATTCATTGGAAGTACTGACATGCATAAAGTTTTTTTTTTTTAAGTACAGTTGTTCTGGGGGATTATCTCGTATCATTATTACAAAGCTATCTACAATGTTAGGGTRGAACTTGAAAGACAGAAATGAAATGAAGAACGTACTAGAAATCTTTACATACTGAAGGAATTCATTAAATAGGTCATGCCGGTGTGACATGAAAGAAGAGATAACAGTATACTAGATTTTTTTCTAAGCATTATTTATTCCCTACTTGCTGATGGCTGTGAGTTTAATTTGGTCACAGCCACCTCAAAACTGTGCAGCATGTAGGCAATATTGAGTGTCCTTGGCACAAGGACAATACATGCTCTGTGGTCATGGGTAGCAGAGGGGAAAAGAGGGAAGAACTGGTACACCGGTTTGGATGGCAATGCCAGAGMTGGGCAGGACTTTCAGAAATCAGTAGACTTCTGAAAGGCCTGAGGCAAAGAAGGGTCAGGAGGGCCTGGGAGGTCCCTGATGGAGGGGGACGTGGGGGACAGGCAATAGGGACCCAAGAAAGCTGAGCTGGAGAGAGCAACTGCAGGGTTAGTGCAGTAAGTGCCATAAAATGTGGCTCTGAGGAGTCCCTCAGGTTTGAGGACCTTATTATAATAAATGATAAAAACTATAGTGTYACTTACCTTCCTGACTCACAACACACAGCTATATCTTTCTGAAAGGGATAAGCATGTATTTCAGAAGTGGGGAAATCATCACATAAGTATAGCGTATGAACACTATTATTTAATGGATGAACACTATTATTTACAAAACAAATCAAAATTCTCTGCTGTGTGTTCAGCGCAACCTTCTCAAACATCAAGAATATCATTATTTTCAGACTACTCTGCTGAGTTTGTCAAAATTAAACTTAAAAAACTCTAGGCTAAAAGGGGTTGGCTTAGATTTACACCTTCACCATTTGCCAAATCTATCTTCTCATTCTCATCAACTTCTGAGCTCCCCAACATTTTAGATACTTTCTGAGAACTTCTCCTACTGCTGCCAAGGAACATGGAGCGAGAACCTGCAAAATGCCATAGTCTCTTTCCAGCTCTCATTCTCATATCCACTCAGTTTTAACAATCTCATCACTATACAAAAGGTCAAAATTTGTCACTGACAAAGACTGAACTCTACCTGATGACTTATCTCACTTTAAATTTGGTACTTCATTAACTAGCACGACTAATTATCTATCATTGCTTACTAATATTCAAACTCAGTACATTTAAACAAATGCCTTTTTCTTCTTAATGTGGAAGAAGATCTAATATGTTAAAAGGCCCTGTCATACAGTACATCTTCCTAATTTTTTTACATTACCTGAAATATTTTATTATTCCTCCTAAAATTAGTATAATATCATATCCTTGCTTGTATAAAATAACATCAGAATGACCCAAGAATATCTTCCAATTAATTTAACCGCCTGTCATTGAAAAAAATTAAATTGCCTCCTTTCAAGAGCTCCTTTGCTGGAAGATATGATAAAATTTAGGAGCTGTTAAAAATGCAAGAATAGCAATCTTTAGCATGTCTATAATGAAGTATTGTATGAAGAGCTATAGAAGCTTGATTGGAAATAACACAGTGATGTGGGAAATGTACATTACTCAGAAAATTTTACTGTTGTGAGCAAGTATTCTGAAAGTAGTTTTTCTATATTTTTGTTTTACAGCTAACTGTTGTAGATTATTTTTCTCCATTCATGATTGCCATAACTGATTCTAGATGCAATAAAATTAGTTTATAGTTAATCAAAAATGAGCAAAAGGCCAGTATACTACAATCTAACTTTCATTTCTTTTTAGCATATATGTCACATCACAGTAGCAAGTGCAATCTTTCCTCCTCTCACTTTCATGCTTTTTCCTGAACAGTCAGTAAGTACTACATGCTCTAAATGGAACACGTTGCATTATACTTTAAATGTCAACATTTCCAGCTAAAGTCTGCTATGTATTTAACAAAATCATTTGTAAATTGATGACAAACACTCAGGTTTTACTAAACCCTATTCATGCAGGAAGTCAATGAGATGATTTATATCAAGGACAATTCATGTGAACAATATGCAGATTTTTCATCCTACTTTATCAATAATTTAAATTTAACGGCCTTCTTTTGCGGAAGAGACAAACTCTTCAAGTTCTTTTATCAGAAACTGAAGGCCAGAGGTGAAATAATCTGTGGCTCAATCAGTAAACACAACAAAGGATTTACTGACTGACATCTGGGGAAAGGTAGTTTTACTGATATAACTGACAGGTTGATGGCAGATTTACTAGCTCTGCAGGAGTACAGTAAATCTGACTTCAGCTCTGTGCAAATCATGTTAAGAATTCTGCTACGTCAAAAAATTTCTCAGAGATGTCCCTGTTGTATAATGGCCTGTCACCAGAGAATGTTATATTCTCTAGTGACCTATTCCTCATTCACATGATGAAAGAGCCTGATTAGTATTCCTCACTTAGCAGCGCCATAGCACTGAAAAAAATGTCTTGATCATTTCACATCACACAACAATAACTACAGGACTCCAGTCTTCTGGGTTTTTTTTCACATTTTTTTTGGAAGCATACCTCTGGAATATTAAATATTACTTGTGTAACACAATGCCATGTGATCTGTGAAAGGCAGAGAAATACTCATCTACTTGGGATCCCAAGATAAGTATGGTTGTGGAAGGATGGTTAAGCGAGAAAGGTCATGATCTCTTAGAAGTGAGCAATCCTGTCTTCATGATGGAGGGAGGGTCCCACGTCTATGCGAGCTGTCCTTGAACATTCCTAGACCGTTACGAAAGGGGGAAGACAAGTAGTGGTAAACAAGTCAAGGAGGAGCTAGATCCAGTACATGTCGACAGACCTCTCCACATGAACAGCAACCCTGCACCAATCAGATRTCCGCTTTAGGCRCGTGAACGAAGGCTGTAARCCAATCATATAGCTATCGCTAGCACATGCTTATTGCCTGTCTATATATACTCTGTAAGAACTTGAATAAAGGGAGAACGATCATACTCACATTGAGACTCATCGTTACTCCGGGTCCGTCTCCCACTCCGACATATGGTTACTTCAGTATCTTTCATATCTGCTTGACTACCCATACGTGATCTTGAATACAGCTAATACTGATTGACTAAATGCAAATTTCAATAATCATCAAATCTAAAAACTTTTAAGAAAAAATCAGCCAGTATAAATCACTTCAGCTTCAGTGAAAGCTATAGCTTTATTTCAGTTAATGCCAGGTGAAAGTTAATCCTGTGGTTTCTATCTAGAATATTAATAAGCTGAAATGCCACTTCTGCAAAGCTTATGCATATATAATTTTATGAGAACTCTTCTTGTAGTTAATGGAAGTTCATTTGAATTTATATACACATGCACATAAGTGTTCAGAGGATCACTATCTAATTCCAGAAATAACAATAATTATTGATGAATAGAAACAAAAAGCCAGTACAGTAATATTCTGTGGCTACTTTGATTGTTATTTATGAATCTTCATGTTCATTTCTTAATAAAAACAATTAATTCTCTGCTGTCCTTCTCTCTCAAGGCTTAATTATCTGTGATTTTGCCCATCATGAATATATTCAGTAGAGGTAACTTCTCTTGGTAAAACATATGCCTGAAACAAGTCAAATTTCTTCCTTCAAAAAAGTAATTTTTAAGAGGAATAAATATGTTTTAAAAAAGCAAACATTTATAAAAAGTATAAAAAATGTATTAGAATCTTTAAGGAACTAAAATTCAAATAAATTACTGTGAAGTAACTCAGACAAGCTGGAATTACTGTAAGGGCAGATGAATGACCACTGCCACAGATTTCACAGCTGAAATAATCAGAGATTAGACTCTTTTGTAGATTTTGCAAGAGAAAGTTCAGGACTGATCTTTCTTCATACCAGGTCTAGACCTTGTGCTCATAGAATTCAAGACTTAATTCAGATGCCCTTGATTCAGAAGCCATTCTTCTCCATTGAAATACCAAGGAAAGTAGGTACGTGTTTCAAGCAAGTGTTTAAGTTTTCCCTAACTAGAGATGGATTGAAAAAAATGCTTATACATTTTCTGAAATGGGTCTTGCATGAAGTTAGCACTACAGAGCTACTGTCCAGGTTATGTGATTATTCAGTGCAGCAAAGCATTTCCTCATCTTTAACAACATATCTCCACTGCTCAGAAGCTAACATCATACAGCAGTACTTACACACAACAGCGAAGGACAAGAAAGGATGAAGAACTCTATATAATAATATTACCTTCAGATTTCAGAACCTAAAGTGATACTGCTCTGCTACTACTAGACTGTTACAATGATATAATAACTGATATCTGGCAATGGAACTTGCTTTATGCATTTAGTGGGCAAAATAATTTTGGTCAAGACCTGATAAGATTGTCTCATTTTGCAATTTGCCCGCAGTGCACAGGACACTTGCAGTTTACAGACAATATGATTTCACAGAATGCCCTGCGAATTCCACCACAACTGGTATGAGGACCAAATCAAACACTGAATAAAATGCAGAGAAGAAAAGCCTCTGCACAGACACGACACACTGTCAGAGCTACTGGTGAAACAGAATCATAACCTGCATTCTAATTAACTTAAAATTTTATTCGTGTTTTTTTTTAATAAGATATTTGGATCACAAAATCTGCACTCGTCCTTGTGATTGCTTATCTCATTCAAAACTAAAGCTGTAAAAAGCCCTTTTTCAGTTACGTTCAGGGACAGAGAAGAAATTCCAGGGATTGCAACAGTTTAAAGTAGTTAGTTATTGCTTTAGGCTGGAAGCGCAGTGGAACTCAAGAAACTCTAGTAATGTAATTCTAAATCCTGTTCATGTTTGCATCTGACATGTTAATTAAAATTGGATCAAGATCTAATTGTAAAAAATGCTTTCTCAGTTTGTTTTATGTTTTGATAGAACCAGAGCTTGAATTGCAAAAAAAATCCATGTAGAATTCAAATACATAATTTTCCCTTCACAGAAATTAATTAAATAATGAGAGACTGCACTGTTTCACATATGGCTTTAGTAGATCTGTGTGTGAGGCCCTACACTCTGTCACTCTACCTATATACCTATGAAATGCAGGATCCTTGCAAAAATGTTGTGGGACAGAAACTACACGGAAACTTCCTGCTTGTTTTTTTACACTTTCATGTACAAACTACATCTGTCTTAATAGCATTTGCTCACTTAATGTTCAGTTTAAAGATGCATAGCTTCCTGTGTTTTCCTGTCTAGTTTATAAGAAGGACCTTTGGCGTGGTCCACACAACACACTTTCTTCAAAGAACACATTCACATTCTGATCCTCACCTCACTTTTAACAAGTACTAGATGAACTGGAAGTAGCTCATATTAGACATGCTTTTCTGGTTTTCATACTAAGAGTCTCTTACTAATTCTTTGAAGTACATGAGAAGTACGAAGTCTGTGTGTTTATCAAAAAGACTGCACAGGGCTTCATACGCGAGGATAGTTCTTATATTCCATTCTGTTGTCCTCCTCTCAAAATTTGCAAAAAAAGCACATTCTGACACTGTCTTGGATTTCCTTACAGACTGATCCAATTAATTTCTGAAGTCTCTGTGTTAGCTTATCCCCTCCTGCTGTTAATAATTCAGTATGAACGTGATCTCCACCCAAATCTTTGTTGTTTCAGAACAATCTGACTTCCTCTTGAATCTCTTCAAAACCTGTTTCTTACACAAATAGCTCAGCTGTCTGGAAAATTGTTGCCTGTAGTTTAGTTTTATCTTTTTCTCTGTGACAGCATTAATATTCATACTATTTTAATCACATTTACGATATGAAAACATTAGCTCCAGTGCTGATCAGAATTTTTTTTCCTGTACTCTAGTCTGCTTTCTACTAAAAAGCTTAAAGCAGTACTTCAGTAATTTGAATAAATGAAAATGCATTTAAAATCAACATAGTTAAGTGTAATGGCAAAGAATACTCTCACTCATGAATTATATTTCTGTAAAAGACAAATTTGGAGATATATGTTGCATGTTTATGTGGCCGAGTATGAAGAAGAAATCTCAAGTCAAATTCCTTCTGATTAAGCTATTTTTCTGGTTGACAACAGTCAAAGCCATCTCAGAAACCCATGAATATTAAAGTGCTGTTCACTGGCACATTTGGCATTTTGAAGGTGGGCAAAAAGAACTCATGAAATATGAAAGGAGTGCCCCATGTCATTTTGTAGAAGATGTTGCCATTAAGATGACGTATGGGAGAATTCACATCTTCATCTTCTGAGAGTGCTATACTGTATTTTGTGTGTTACTTTGCTTCAGAAGCATTACTATTGGCTGACATTGTTCTTTCTTTGGCTGAAAGATCTTTATGAAACACATTATAGTCAGGATTTTAAATACCTGTTAATATTGATATATATACTTATCTAAAACAAGTGCATATTTTTTACTTATAGCATAATGAAATTCTCTGCTTAGAGAATGTTCTAATGCTGGTCTTTTCATATTTACTGACAGCTACATAAAGTCATTAAGTTAGTTCTAAAAAACACTACAATTTTTATGATTAAAATCCATTAGAGAATACAAGGATAAGAGGGGACTTTTTCTTAGTTTAATCTATTAAATTTCAGCATCAACTTTGCCTATGTTTCTGTTCATGCATTCATGATGGGCAAGATTCTCAGGAAATTTAAATCATCATAACACAATATACTTGCTGTCCTTTCATCGGCAAAGTCTTTCAGAAATACTTTTTCCTCCAATTTTAAGAATTTTGTAAGAATTGAGTTTGCCTGGGATATGTAACTAAATCTGCCACTCCATTTATTACATGAGTTAAGCATAGTAATAGGACCTTTACTACAGCTACCTGATGTTACACTATTTACTAACAAGCAGTTTACTAACAATCTAGATGTCTGTTTTATTACTCATACTTTTAATAGAATAATAATAGATTGTGAAAGTGAAAGGTGTTTAAAAACTCATTTAATCTGTTCAGATTTGTAACCATCTACAAACAGTGTAAGGGTTTGGAATGCTGCGGAATTAATACTCCACATAGGTGAAAATCATTTATCGAGGGATACCTTTAATCAAGTGAAGAGTCACAATTAAAAAAGCATTGAAATGAAAGGAGATATAGAGGTATGGGTCTTCTACCTGTGTACAAATAGGTTGTCTTCATCTGCTTCACAAGGTTTCTTCTGTGTTACATGTGTGAGACTCCCAGGCAGGGGCGCAGCCACAGCCCTTTCCCCGCTCCACCCTGACCCCGGTGAGACTCTTAAATGGGTTTTTAAACATCTTTCACTTTAGTGTTTGATACCTACCCTCACTGAAGAAAAAAATACAGTTAAGTCTATTTGATTGTGATTATTACTCTATGTAGTGAATAATAATAATATGCCAGTGTCTATAACCTAAGTTGGTACCTTCTTATTAAACTCTCATTGAACTTACAAGGGATACTTGGCCTTCAGGAAGGCAATACTGCAGAAAGCTAATTCTTTCCTCAGAGTCCAGATAGGATCATCAAGAACCATTAGAAGCAGACATCAAAAATTCCTTCATGAAAGAACCCGTCAACAAATCTTGCACAGTGACGTCAAGAAAAGCAGTGCAGCAAACCTGATGTTCCAGACAAAACAGCTCACACTTTCTAATTTACCTGCTTAAACCTAAGGGTTGGCATAGGCCTGAAAGTGCCCTGCAAAACACTGATCCTTCCAAGAGATCTCAGGCCTTGCCACAGAGGTTCTGACAGCAGGCTTCAAAATATCAAGCCTCTAATCCCCATCACAATCTTTGTAATACTGATCATTATTTTGCATAACTTCAGCACTAATTTATTCACATCTCTCCTCTAAACTACTATTCTCATATACAAATTAAATCTGAGCTGTGATTTGATAGCAATCTTAAAATATGGAAAGTGGAAACACATCTTTGATGAACAGGTCAAGAAGTAACAGCCTTAAACTGCCGCAAGATGCACATTCAGATAGTGAGAAAAATACTCGAACGAAGCTCTGGAATAGACTAGACTGTTAGAGGCTCAGCGTGTTTAAACTCCCTAGGAACAGGGGCTCTCAAGGAAATACTCTATGAGAAATTAATGTTTGCTACCGTTCCTTTGTCTTTTCCCCTCAGAAAACCAGCATTGTTGTTTTTCATCCAACATTGTGCACTGTCCTCATTAAAAAACAGGATTCACAGGAAGCCTGCAACAACAGTAAAACTTCAAATATTGAACAATTCATAAAATTCATTTCAAAATACTATACATATTTAGAACCATTATTATCTCCTTTCAGTGGCTGTATTGCCTAATTTTAGTCCTCTTTCTATGTTCAAATAAATTTATGATGTTCCTGATTTTTCTGTCTCAGAAGAAGGAATAATGGAATAATCTAAATCATGTTTATCCATAAGAGGGTTTAGTAGCTTATCTGGCCAATCCTTAATTGGGTTTTCAGATAAAGGAAAGTCTGCAAGTTATTATGTCCAACCTAAATATCTGTTTATAGCACCTTATGTATAAATTGTGAAAAAAAGGAAATTAAGATTTCAACTTGCACAAAAAAACCACCCTCATTTCTTTGAAATACCTTAGTAACAGTATTCCAAAGAAACGAGATTCAGTTTCATGCTGATTGAATGAAAGGCAACTTCCTAAGCTAGCCAAATATTTGACAGTGATATATAAGTAAAGGGAACTGAACTTGTATAAAGCAATGCACACAACAAATTCTGGAAACTAGAGTTCTGTTCTGTTGCAAAGAAAGGAGCATGCAGTGGTGCATCATCAGCTTTTGTACTGCTTGATACTGTAACACACTTTTTCAAAGATAAAAATATACAAGAACACATTCTCGCTTGATGTCTGGGTGTAGACCTGAGCAGTGACTGAATTCAGATAACTGAATAAAGTTGTTAATTAAGAAACAAAAATTCTCTAAACTTAATTTGTAATGTTACCAGAGCCCACCTTGGTCATATTCATATCCCTGTATGCACACCACATGTGAGCAGGTATGCAATAGATTGCGTTCAGCACACAGGATGAGTTTAAAACTCTTCTGATTTGACCCTTGCAAACAGCACATTATAAATATGCTTTTGGGAACATCTGCATCAATAACCTGATAATAAGCACTGACTAATAAAAATACCATCTAACTATGGAGCTGATGGCATCTCACCAACATAGAGTAAGGATTAGAAATTTAAATTTAATTTAAAAAGAAAAAAATAAAATTATTTTTGGGGAAATATAATACCAGAGTCAGCCACAGTCCACCCAAGCATACTCAATGAGTGCACAAAGGACTGACATAGCTAACACGTGCACTCACTTACCTCTTGACTCTCCGAACTCAAATAAACACATAATCATTTACAACACCTTTGGGGTAGCTTTCAGCATTTCTCTAGGCTCAGTGGTGGGAGCTGGCTCGTATCAATAGCACCACTCTATTTGGGAGCTTTCTGGAGGAACCTGCCTTCTCTTTGCCCAGCTATGCGCTTGCACTGAACCTAACTCTGAAGTTACATGACACTGAAAAAGCAAATATGCATCTTCGATCCCAGATAAGAAAAGTCATCATTTCACAGGAAACCACGCTAGCCAAACCTGTATAGCAGTGCTCCTTTCTGCATGGCCACACATTACCGTGCAACTCCATTATGAGCAGTTTATCATAAGAGAATGATCATTACCCTAAGAGTATGTTCCTACATTATATCACACCTTCATAACCAGATCAAAGTTTTGCTTCAAACAGGTTAATTTTTGCCTCTCACCACTCCTGTACATAAGCTGTTCACTGCTCTAGTAGTTAGAAACTATCTAATTTCCATCATAAACTTATTCATGAACAGTTAATACCAATTTGTTCTTGGGTCAACAACGTCCATTCATTTAAATAGCTCTTCTCCCACTGCTCTTTCTGATGTGTTTAGAGATCATAGTCTGTTCATCCTTTGCTTTACTAAACAAGCTACACAGTTTTAGTTTCTACTTATATGTGTTCTTCAGTAAAACCTCTCTGCTAGAATTTGCACTCATCATGTCCTGAGTCTGGATGGCCAGTAGTATAAAAGAAGGTCTTATGAACTTCGTGACATCAGGACTTCTCTATCTTTACTGGAAATCCCTAACCTGGTACATCATCCTAGCACAGCATCTGACTTCCACACACCTGTGTTATATGGGCAACTCATACACACCTGCTGAGCGACCTGTGCATGCTCTTCATTGCCTTTTTCTTTAAGGGGACACACTGACTTGTCTCAGGAGTTCTTAGCCATCTATATTTATCTGTTACTTAAATGATACATTCCTTATGACTGTTGATTACTTTTTTTTTTTTGGCCTTCATTCAACTAATTAAACCCAACAGAAACAGAATGATAGGCTTTTTTGTTTGTTTTCTGAAAGCCATAATACTATTCATTTTTCATCTTGTTTTAAAAAATAATTTTTAGTATTGTCATTTGAGGCTGAAATTTCACACTTCTGGCACATCTGTGAGCTATAAATCAAAACATCATTTCATCAATAAGGATTTAATTAAGATTCAATGGGCAGTTAAGTATTTGTTTCTTTATCTAATATATAGCCCTTAGGAGACTGTGATGTCATCCTGCATATTCCCAAAAATATCTAGAAATACAAGACTAGAAAGCTGCTTAAATATGCAGAGAGATTTCAGATAGCCTTAGCTTGCATGCATTGGAATAAAAGACTCCAAAGAAAGATATCTTTGTGAATAAAGACACTAATATTTAGCAGTTGGTTTATAAAATCCTTATTCCTTAAACAGTACATTGATTTTAAGCTGACATATTCTAAGAGCAATAAGTTACAGTCCTACTGTGAATGCAGATGGGAAAAACAACCCTTTCTCTGTAGTCTGTACAACATGACTCCTGCCCTTTTGGCTTGATAAAATGATCTGCAATAAATACTTCTCATGTTCTTATATCTTTAATAATTCACTTTGAAAAGCCAACAATAGCTGTAGGCACAGTCTGTTATGATTAACGACTGAAGCAATGGCCTTTGTGTAACAATGCTGTACTGGTTCTAGAAGTTTTCAAGGTCGTTATTTTTTCCCGAAAACTTATACTTTATGTTAAATATTCATTAAACATGACCAGATTTTTATGCAAAGTAATGTTTAGTAGCTTCCATAAAGCATGATACAAAAAAGTATATAATGAAGCTTCAGATTAATAAGTCAGTGCACTTCAAAGAAAAGCGCAGTCAGAAGGTAAAGTTTTTGTCACTCCTCTCTCATTATATGTTGGAAGTATAAACCACAAGTCAGAAATTTTAAGAAAAGCCTTTGCCACGTTATCATTGTTTCACTGCACTAATGATATCCATATAGGGCAGAAGCTGTATTAAACCAGCTTTAGCATAGTCTGTTAAGGGAATGAAATACTGATAAAAATTATGCTGTGAAACTTCAGGATTCATTATAAAGAATGCCTTATTTTCCAGGCTGGCTTTACAAATAGCTTTAACAGAAGAGACTGACAGCTTCTGATGCAGAATTTTTGCTCTTAGCCTTTAAAATACCTGGGAGATTTATCACTGAGAAATTGCCACCACTTACACACTGAAACATTCATCATCCAGTGTGAAAGATAATTATCACCAAACTTTCCACTATAAATGTATGTTCCTGCTGCTTTATGTTCCTAGAGTATTTTTAATAGTCGTTATTATACATTAAAACACTTCACTACATTTATCAGGAGGTTTTCACAATATTAAAGYGGACAATAATATTTCATACAATGTTATATCTTTCACAGAAAGCATATGCTAAAATACTCTACAAAATCAAAAATTATAGCACTGGTAAAAGGAATATAGAATACACTTGAAGAACATGAAAAAAGCACATTAAAGATAATAAGATGATGGAGAAAAATACAAATATGCATAGATAGCTAAAAATTTGAGCTTAAAATGGAATGAAAACTGTTCAGAATAATAGGAGCTTCAGGTAGACTTCATTAGAAGTGATGGAAAATTTTAATCAGTTAGGAAATGAACAGAAAATTACTAGAGTCTTAACAATTCTTATTAACACAACTGTAGACATGTTTTTCAGAAATCCTTGGCTCCTAGTACCATGTTTTTATGAAAACCTCAACTTTCACTTAACTCTATACATCTATAGGTTCTTAAGACACAAAAAGAAGCACAAAACTGTGACCCATGGAAATCTAAAATTTTTAAAACCAACTGTTTATTTGGACTTGATTTAAAAGACAGTGCATTGCTTTCAGAGCCTCTGCGAACAATACGGAAAGAATGCTCAGAGGCAGAAATAACAACAGCAATGAACAGCGAAAAACCATGGAAAGTTAAGGAAGTTCAGGCAAACAGAGGATTTACAACTGTGTTTGGGATTGCCAAGCTTGTTCAGAAGAAAAATTCTGTTTTCATGACATTTAGAGCAAGCAGACATATATACAAACTGCCTCAGAGTAGGAGTAGGTGGGGTAGTAAATGGAGTGAGACACGACTGCCCGTCACAGCAGTGTAAATACTGTACTAGCCAGTACTGACGGAGGGACGGCATTAGGCTACTTTGCCCAAATAAATCTTTGTTTCTTTAATTTATAGTAACTAAAGAAAGTTGCATAAAGCTCTGCTTGGAAAAAATATTATGACATCAGCAATATCTTTGACAACGGATATGTGTGTTCTATGTGTATCATAGTCATATGTATCATAGTTTCAATGACAAAAATAAATTATTGCTGTATTTTGATTGCAATATTCTTACGGGTCTAGATGAGAGAGAAACTAGTCAAGATCGTATGTCCTTGATAGAACTGCTAAGTAAATTGCAGAGTCTTCAGTGCTATTGATATCTTCGCCAGCAAGAACCTAGCCTGACTTCCAATTTTGTGGAAATTCAGTGTGCAAGACTTAATATAAAACTAACGAAAACAAATAGTAAAACCCATCTGAAATAGTGCATATAAAAAGAGAAGACCTGACACAAAGATATTTAGGACCAAAAAAAATCCACACAACACTATTATAAAAATCACAAGTGACATGGTAAGAACACATTTTAGTGATGTTTAACACAGCCAGATTTTTTTTGAGAAATTTAGAGATATAGGGTTTAGACAGAAACAACATTTGTATTTCAATCATTCAAAACTAGAATAGGATTAAAGTTAAAAATAGTAAAAGAAACACTGATTCTGTACTGTTACAATAAGATTAGATTTTAAGTTAAGGTTTCATTCAAGATAAAATGTGGAAACACAAAATCCTTACATTTAAGAGGCAGGGGGAAAAAAAAAGGAAAAAAAAGATGAGGATAAATGCTCATTTTAAAGCAGTATAAACTCCAGTTAGTAGAACCAAGTCTGGCTCATGACCTGGTCTATTAAATCATGTAGTACATCATTCTGGATTAAGGCAGAAAACTGCAAGATACAGTCCTTGTCTTATAGTTGAGCATTATAAAATAAATTGTGAAGTGGCATATAATGACAGGGTGCAATATAAAGGTCTTCACATGAAGTAAAGATGGCCATATAGCAGTTGACTATGATTGCTTAAATAATTAAAGAGAAACAAGATGTTTTAAAGTGTTAAAAGGTCCAGAAGACATACTGGCAGACAAGAGGATGTAAAATGTTTCAAATCACACGACAATTAATTTAATCACATTTGAAGTGTATTTTAGTATATTATGAAGTACAGGTACTCTGGGCAAGATTAAGTTAGGAGATCGAATTTTAATATCATGTGAATTAAAGTACCCAATCTACCATGGCATAATTACATTATATACTCAGAAGTGTAACTACTGAGTGCACTGTGTATGTACATACTTTGACTGTTTATAATTCAGCTCTTTAAATAAATTTCACACTTCTGTTGATTTTTGCAAAAAAAATCATTAGCTCTATGGTTGTATTTTCTGATGTCTACTGTACTGTATGGGACAATGCAAGAGAGGAGAGCTCTGAATGTTATGCTGGGTTTTATGCATTGAAAGATGGAGGCCCCTAGCCCCAAAAGACTCATTCAGTAATACTTCAATTTGTTCCAAGTAAATATCTAATGTGACCTTCAATACTTTAGTTACCAAGATCTCATATACGTATCTTTCACAATATTAACAGTTTAAACTAAAAAGTCAGTTTAAGGAATAATTTTCAAATAAAAAAAAAATGTAACGGCTCAAATTATGCATTTTCTAGCATAAGTCCTCACAGATAGCAGTTGGTGCTTTTAGTGCTTTGTAAGATAGCTTGGGCTGGTTTTACAATGAAAATCTGAAAAGATCCCAGTACTAGTCTGCAAGAGGAGTTGTAAAACTGGCACTGTGTAAACTGCACTCTTCCTAGTTAATAAAATATGCTATATGTGGAGTGATGGGAAGGGCACCGTTTGCCTCCAGGAGCTGTGGAAGAAGAGTGCGTACTTTTGTTATCTTCTACATAGAGAGGGAAAGATGAAGCACCAAACTTCAGGTATTTTATTTGTACTACTGATTCAATGATGTTTCCAAATAATTTAAGAACTGTTATGCTGGGTCTGTCTAGCTCGCTGCCCTCTTGCTGATCAGAGCAGAAACTTCATGCTAGTTGCATTGGTAGAGAAGACAGAGATGATCCTTAGTTTGCTGAATGCTCCTTTTTTCCCACATTAACGTTGATCAGCAGATTCCTACGGACGCTCATATGCTCAAATGAAGGAAGATTTCTTTAAATTTACTCAAGGAAGACGCATATCAATTGCTCAAAATTCTGTAACTTCCTTATGGCAAATATCCACATTAACTAGCTGCTATTAGCCTGTTCTTTTTGACATGTTTAGGCTTGTCATAGTGGCACCTAGGAGATTATTAAGATCGAGCTCCTCTTTTCATATCCATGACCACTGATGATGATAATGCCAACAATCTTCTGTTAGCAGAAACTTGTACTTCAGCAATGGCAAAATATATTTTTATTAATGTAGATCCTTTGCTTAAAAAGTCGTGGCATTACTATTTTCATATTAGGTGCCCAACTATAATAACTACACCTGCAACAAGATCATACTGTTGATATACTGTTTAAGATTTCCTATTCTGTATTCTATATTTATCTCCTCTGTTTCCTTTACTCAGTAGACATGAAAGCACTTAAGCAATATTAAGTTTCACTGTTTCCTTTTACATTCAATCAGATTTTACTGTTGCTGGCAGAAATAAGGGGAGATAGAAGTGCAAGAGGAAGTTTTACCAACATTTGCAAAAGTTTTTTTTTTTTTTTTTAAGTACCTTATTTAAAATTAAAAACTGATTAAACAAAAACACAGCAGCTGATTAATGCATATAACTTAAAGAATACAATTTTCTAAATATTATTAATCAATTTTAATTTAAAAAAAAGTAAAATCAAGATGACTGAACTGAGTGTTAACAGTATCTTGCAAAGCCAAAATATTCTTCTGTAAAAACAGTAGTTCCCACATGCAAGAGACAGAACTCAGTCAAGGACTAAAACAGCTATCATATATAAGGAAAGACGGAAGTGACAAACTAGAATAGCAAAGACATTTGGAAAAAAATTAACAAGATCTGGTAACTGGCTCGCTGTGTGCTTTCTCTTCGGAGGAAAGTGAAACAAAATGGGCAACAAGGATTGTAGGTGAGTAAAAGAAAAAATATTTGTCAGATAACAGCAAAAAAATTAAGGAGGAACGGATAAAAATAGCTTGAATGCTCTGCCAGAAAACACCTCTATATTGAAGCATAAAGATAACAGCAGCAGCAAAAATGTCTTTCATTATATTAAAGGAACACTGCCCTTCTTATCTCATGGGATAGGCAGTCATCAAGATAATCTGATAATCTATATTTAAAATACCTTGAATAAGGGTTTCACTAGGTCAATGTTTCATCGGCATTTTAATTAAATAATTGTTCTAAATTCTAAACTGGGAACTGAAATGATGATCTTATTTAAACAGAATAACTGAAGTCATCAAATGACTTTTAATTAAATTGTTAATTGATTTTTCTTTAATTCTTGAGGATGACTGATGGCAGCACACTTAGTTGCTGAGTTTGTTAATTGCCATCATGAGTCAATTCCATGCAGTGGACATGAATATGGCTGCTCTAGTATCTCAGGCTTAAAAAAACAAAAATTTTCATATTTTTGCTACACTGCTTAGCATTATTTTTGCACACTTCATAATACAGCTCACTTCTTAAAAATTTGTTAAGGTAGATCAATCTTTTCCATTGGATGTAGTTTACAAATTAATCTGCTAGCAAATTAGCAAACCAAACATACTTTTAGAAAATCTTGCTCCAATTGGTTTAATATCTGTTCTTATGATTGTCAGACAGAATGTTCATTTCATTTTTGAAAATTATGCAAGACAAGCTACTTTAAACTTGCTTTAACAGTTGGTACAAAGATGGCAATTTTTTTGGCATGTTCTCTAGCTTCATTTACAGAGTTGTGTAATCTCCTGACAACAGACCTTCTGTGATCATGCACAGAATAAAGACCTGGAGAAATGACAGCTTGCTTTCACGCTTAACTACTGCTATCTGTCCTTAGTTTATTGACAGCATAATTCCTATTACCACCAGCAATGCAAAAGCAGTGCAACTGCTTCATCTTCTCTGAACATAAGCTCTAGTTTTAAAATTTTTACTCTGGGTTAAGATAAGCAATTATTACAGCTCTTAACATGCATTTTTTTTAAAAAAGGACAAAAAATTCAAGACCCCTTCCCTGCTTTTTTTTTTCCATGGATTCTACATTCCTGAGGATATTGCTAGCAAGAGCTGAACTTCTAGGAAGCCTTTCTACATATGTATCAAAACAACTTACCAAAATTAATCTTTTTTACATTTATAAAAGTAAATTAAAGGAAAAACAAATGACTAGTCTAAGGTGTAGGCTTGAAAATGAAGCAGCAGACTCAGTAGATCTCAGTAAAAAGAACATTGTTTTACCACCATATCACCATTAGAGATCACAGAGCATCCCATGCAGTATTTTTGAAGAGTAGTAATACAGTATTTGTAAAAGATGTATGGAGAAGAGTACATCTAAGCTACCAGTTTATTCATAATATGTTGTATTAATATATTGTAACATATTGGTAATTTACTGGAATATATTAGTAATAAATTGTATATTCAAGAGCCTAATAAAAATGACAGGATCCCTTTTATTATTTTACTTGTAATTAACATGCCAGGGATGAATCTTTCTGCTTCTCCATAATGCAGGAAACTATGTTATCAGACAAAATGTGTCTGATATGCCACAATTTCCAAAATAATAAAACTGAGATAAATTTAGATCTGAAAAAATACTGTGGAGACACAGCTTTAAAAATAGATAAATGCCTAGGAAGCTTGTTTTCTACAGACTTAATTTTGACCACATTTACTTTCTTAGTGATTTCTTTGGTGTTTTTTGCTGAAATGTAAAAAAAATTTCAGTTCCCTTACCTACTGATTATTAACACTCCGATGAAGTCCAGTGTTTTACTTAAGTCTTGATTTGTTCAGAACCAGAGGGCAGAGTTAAGAATAGAAAAACATACCTTTATAACCTATTACATTCTCTCAGTTTGTCTCCAGTGTTTCAGTAGACTGACAGCACTCGTCTCTACTTTGGACTTCTTTGTGTCCTATAGCCTGCTGAACCAAACTGCCTGAACAAGGTGGAGTACCTAAACCAGGTCTTCCCTAGAGCACGTGTAATTTTAGGTTTCTTTTAATAATGAAATAGGAATTTCCTTAATAAAGAAATAGAATTTTAATAGAAGAAGTTGAATAATTAAAGGAGATTTAGTTTGGCTGGCTGTTCACTGGATTTAAAATTGTGACTTCATAGAATTTTTTCATTTCCAGTTTAACACAGATATTTCATCCACCTTCAAACATGTCTGCTTATGAAGAGGATGATCTTATTTCCCTTGAGAAGCACTCTAAGAATTCATATAAGTGACTGCAGAGATCATCTACTAGTATAAGGAAAAGGTTGGATAAGTAGCCAAGATGTCAGGCTTTTTTGGATCTTCTCTAGCCTTTCTTTAGGGAAAATGAGGCTGGAAAAAGCAGTCTTTATCAAGATGTCTTCAGGCAATAATTAACCCTTACAAGCTGTTTTACAACACAGGCCAGGTCTTCCTGTTTTATATCATGTTGTCAGCACTCAACAAATAATTGTAATAGCCATGTGTACCAACACTGCAGTGTGCAATTTAGACACACACCGTTTCATCCCTTCAAGTGCCAAATATGGTTCCAGACATTTTAACTGCTGTTTAAAAATGGTATTCAATCTCAAGAGGCTAAAATGAAAAGTCAGTAGATAGAATTATGAGATAAAAATCTTGATACTTTCATAACAATCAAAAGGAAATAGAAAATTCTGAAGATTACTGGAGGTGAAGGTTGAGGGAAGTAATGCTTGAGAAGGATACAAATGACCTAGTCTAATTTGCCTATAGAATTAAATCTGAAAGACAGTGCCAGTGTCATGCTCCAGGATTTGATCCCTACGGTCTCCAATTTCTCTTTCCTGTTTTCATTCAGTGCAAAACAGTTGCAAATTTCATATTTCTAGGGTCTGGCATCAAGAATATTTAGGTATTTCTGTTAATGAAACACTGTCCTTGACAAAAGCATTCTTGGATCAAAGTAATTACAAAATCAAATGCCGCCTAATTCTGTCAAAAGAAGGAAGAGGAAAAATATTAAGAACCTCCCCTTGCTAAATACCCCTTGCATACCATCTATGGTTGTGCTAATGGACCCTGTACTCAGGTCATCTGTTCAAATTAGAGAAACTGCCTTCACACTAAGAAATCCACATAGATTGTCAATTGTTCTAGTTCATTACCTGTTAGCAAATGTGAAAAGCCAAAGCCAATTCTGACATCTATGTATAATGAATTCATTACGATGTCTGGCACATTTATCTTTGGGAGAGAAAAAGGAACAATGCAGATTAAGTTTTTACTAATAACATTTGTTGAAAGGACAGTAGCCAGAATAAATTCTCAAGTGCATGATTCTGTTCTGAAGTTTATATTTTAGTAGTATCTTACATAATTTGTTGTCTCTGCATTTACAATTTTAACATATGTGTATACATATATTTTATAATATTTATAGACAAGGGAATTAACTCACGAAACATGGGCTTCTGGGTTTGGATAATCAACAGTCATATAGCTGCCCATTTAACAGTTTATACAAAGAGAGGACTTATGATTTTCCCAAGTATCAACAAACATCTGTGTTACTTGAGCACCCTTGGTATAGCACTTCATATGAAGTATTGCAAGGAAAAATATAAGTGTTCAGATTAGATAAAAGCACTATTCAGGAATAATTTATAGTGTAAGTCTTATTTTTTATTGTTTACTGTATTTGCTCTCCAAATGGAATGTTTTAAAAGTATTTAAAATTTTCATTACTATATTTTCATGAAACTACAGTTTTCAGAAATAAACATAATCTCCAAAGGCCACATCAATCTGATGTGATTAACAGTCAGAAAAATAACTATGTTTGCTTGTTCTACAGATATACCACGTTTGTTCTTCCTATCAAGGCTATTTACTTAGCAATAAATAAGTACATACGTAAAATTCATAATAAAATCTATTATGAATCACCAAATGAGATAGGATGGGTTAGAGTTTCTTCTGAAATGATTAAACAAAAGCATCCAAAATACCAGATTTAGTATGAACGGGAAACCAGTTACGCAGATACAAATTTGATAAGGGACACAGCTGAAAACAGTTGTCCAACAAGTTCTTGAGATGTTGGGGACCACATTTAAAAAAAGAAAGGTGGAGAAGCAATTAATAAACTTTTCCACATGTGAACTGTGGGAAACACCTGAAAACTCTTTGGTTCCCTATCAAGTAAGACACAATGTTACTTAATATTTTCATCTATGATTCACTAAATTTGCAGGTAGCGTCAACTTTTAGGGGAACAAACACTTTGGGATCCAACATAAGAATGCCAAATGTTTTTAACAAATTATGGAAATAAATTAGATGGGATTTTAGGTCAGTAAGGACAGGTGCAAGATTTTGGGAGAATCCACTGGCAGTAGCAAGTTATTTCTCAAACTACACTGTGGACAACATGAACCAGTATTTCTTTTGAGAGCTAAAAGTTGTTGAACTGATATGCCAGCTGATATAATATGAAATACTAAAAGCAACTGACCCTTACTGCTTCCTGCAAGGGTGACCTTACAGAATATCTTTTCCTGGAGCATCTTGAGCCCCATCCAGGCTGACATGCTGCACACCATCATGATTACACTCCTACAGACGGCAATATCCTCTTCACAACCCCCCAGCAGAGGCACCAGCCCCAACCCTCTGATCTTCCAGTATGACCATCTCTACACAGCGGCATCAGCGTGCCCATCTCCGAGAGGGCTGCTCACCCCCACCAGACAGGGAACCCAACACCCTCCCTCCTCACACTCTGAAGGGCAACGCGGGCACCCAAACCCTAACCTACCACTGCCGGTGGAGCGCTCTCCGCTTGCACCAGCACGACAACAGCACCTACCGCAGATAAAATTTATAGGCAATGGGGTTAATGATGTAGCTTTACGAACAGAATTGACAGTCTGTTAATGAAATAAACCAAAAAGTTAAGGCTAAAAGAAAATAGTACCTTTTTTGGTTAAGCCAAGCAAACAGATGAGTACATATTTTTCCATTTTCTCTAACTGTATTAAAACAGAAGGTTAATCAGGTGATAAAAGATTAACAAAATCCCTACAGGAAAACAACAGTCACTGACTAACTGATTTTCACTTTCGTTCGACTATATCATTTTGATATGCTTTTACCCCATGGTAAAGCCAAAGTGATGCTGCTGTTCTTATCATTACAGTTGATTAATTTTCCCTGTTTCTGAGGGGGAATGCTGTAAGCCTTCTCCTTTCAGCGCATCCATCAGGCGGACAAAACACAAGGCAAACCTGGCAAACACTGCTCACCCAAGGTAAGCATTAATCTTAATAGCTGGCTGTAATTAGGAACAAGACATACAAACAGACAAAAAGCAATCAATAACTCTGAAACAGAAAAGTGGTAAGATTTAAACTCTTTTAAACTGCAGCTGGGTTTAATCTAGGCTAGTTTCTCTGCTGGTATTCCTCTCTGTAGTGGTATTTAAATTGAAATAATGTAGGACAATTAATATACAGAGCTTTAATGTTCTGGATATCAGCTACTGAGAAATTGGCTCAGGACACGGGCTCCAGTGCATGTTGACCCTGCTCATTCACTAGGCTAGCTCTGCCTCTTCAAGGTCCTTCCTCCACCTGGTAACGTCCAGGCTAACAGCCAAAACTCCTGTTTGAGAAGCCCAGTGACCCTGTTACCCTTCCTTCCCACAGCCTAGCTTATAATAAAATAGTTAAAGCACACTCATCTTGTGCTCTGCGGGGGACTAGATTGTGCTTGCTAAACTGTCCTGCCCACTACACCAAAAATAGTTTCAAATTGGAAGATTTCAACTCTGTTCCTGGTAGTTAAAGGTGTAACCAAATAACACTGTGCAGTTAATTCAAATGAATGTACTTTATCTTCTTTCTAATCTTATTTATTACTTTGGTGTGACACATCAGGTATAACAAACAGAGTAAAATGAGCTCAAAAAAATGCCASTTCCAAGATGACATGAAACACTAAGAATTTTTTTGGGGGGGGCTGGGGGTGGGGGAGAGGGATTAAGTAGGTATTCGTAGCCCCTGTAAACTTAAAAACAGAAAACTGCTGCTGAAACACACAGTAATGTTCTGTGCTGGTTCCTAGATATAACGGAAATGAGGGTTTAGTGTTCCTTCTTTTGTCCATTCTTACTGATCAAGAAGGGCTAGAAAGCAATTTTCATCTGGAATTTCTCAGTCATATACCAGCATTAGCATCAGTTTGAAAGATTTATCCAAGTGTTACTACTACTCCTCTTTTGTATCACTGTGCCCAGGTTTCTGCAAGTCAGGAAGCAAAGGATGACTTCATTCCAAAACATGGAAGCGTCTTCTCCATCTGACAGATAATAGTGTTAGCAGAATATAAAGGCTTCCCAGATTTACCATGTTCAGTGTTTAACTCAAAAATCAATTTCTTGGAAGCACATCGCCCTAAGACAAAGTATTTAATTGTGATATATGTTTTTGAAACACCAGTGACCACATTCTGTTGCCAGATAATAGAATCAAAATGTTGCAAGTGAAAACAGATTTTCTCCTTATATTTGAATGCCTTTCTGTAAAAGAAAATTACCTTAAGAAAAAGCATAAGTAAAACATATATTATAAGGGCACTGTTACAAAAAGAAAAATCTTCTTTTGACAGTATACTGTCGATTAGCTACAGATTGTAATCAGGTTTTAGAGCTTAAAAACAAATAACTCATACATTGCCAATACAGTTCAAGATGGGTATTAGAGAATAGCTGTGGGCACAGCTTAACTAAAGGTTCATAACGAGTTGTATTTCCAAGCTGCAAGACTTCAGCGTTAACTGACTTCTATTGCATAAGCAATTCTATAATCTATGTAAAAGCCTTCCTAGCAAACTCACGAATAAACTCCTTAATCAACATTACTGCAAAGTAACAACAGACATACAGCATTTTTACATTGTTTATGTTAAAATCTTTCCTAGAAAAACAGACAAAGTTAAGGAAACAACAGAGAAGTTTTAAAAATATTTAAAATGACTTCATTATTGATTTTAAATAAATGTGATATAAAGAAAATGTCAACAAAATAATTCAGTTACTGCTTATGCTGAGAAAAACCCGGAGAACAGAATTAAACACTGTCAACTGTGGCACTCTTCAATATCAGAACCACAATTTGCATTTATTATTCTTTAAAAAAATCTCAAATAATGAAAGCAAAGGATAACAGAAATGGTTCTTTTTTCTTTAGGCAGAGCAATAATAACGTCAAAATCAATGGCTGTCATAAAAAGGAGAGAATACTAAAGCATACACCCCCTTTTTATTTATTTTTTTTTAGAACAAGCAGTCAAGAATTTCCAATTTCACAGCCATCTTCCATGCTTGTCATAGATGTAAATCCATTTATATCAATTGAGATATTAGATATCCACAATCTGAGATGATCAGAACTGGGACAGACAGATTTGTTAGTACTGAAGATGCCCTTAATCAACAACTGCCAATTTAAAAGTTCCCACAATCTCATATAAGTTTGGATTCTCTTCAATATCTTGCAATTCAAAGACTTCTCAGATTCCTGCTCATCTGAAGAAAGCTCCCACTTCCTGCTCTCACTGATGTTAAAAATTTTACAGAAAAGCTGTAATTTTCAAGACCCAAACTCCATGCTATTCTAGCATCTTAAATACATATTTAAAAAACATCAAAGTAATGATACACAGACAAACATCTAAGAAAACACTGAGTTACATAAAGCAGACACACACTTTAAGACACAGATCCCAATTCTGCACACTTAAGACAAAGATCCCAAATCTGCCCAAAACAGGCTTCTCAACATCTCAGAGGTAAATGGACACATGGCAACTTGCAGAATTGGGCTCATTTGGGTCAGAACATGCTTGAAGATTGGGATAACTCACCCCCACAAAAAAGCTGGCCAAGGATGGCATGGTAAAACTATTATATCAAAACAAGGAGAACAAACAACTACAGATCATTTTTCTTCAGCAAGTTACCAGCTTATCTAAAATTGAGGCTTATTAATTCTAGAACTAAAATCATATACCCTTAATTGGCAGCCAGCTGATGGTCTTCTATTAGATAGCTATCTGCAATATGAATTGTAATGAAGATTTGCTTTCATGTTAAGAATGTCTTATGTAAAAAGCTGTAATAAGAAAAGATATACATAAAATGCCTTACTCAAGGAGAAGAATACTTCATCATATTTTTTGATTAGTCACAATTTTCAACTACTTAAGAGGTGCACTTAAACAGATTAATGGATTTTTTTTATTGACTTTTTTCCTTCCAACACCAATGAAGTGGTTATTTATCAAAGTAAGAAAAGAACCCTAGTTTTTCTTCCTTCTGCCATTTCCTCCCGTACACACTTACAGTATGACTGTCATGCCCATTCATAAATCTCAAAGAATTAAAAAGAAAAACCCAACAACACCTGCCAAAACCCTTTGTCGGAAAGCAAAGTAGGGATTGTGTCCAGGCATGAATTCAATTGGCAGGTAATCAGACTCCCCGAGAGCTCAAAAATATACTACTCCTCCACAGGGGAGGATGTTTTTTTAAGAGACATTAAAACTTCTTTGTAGGGTTCCTTTGATTTAAGGCTCTAAAGAAAAAGAAATGTGTGTGTGTGTGTGCGCGCGCGCGCACAGGTGTGTGCGTACATATATATATATAAATCCTGAAGACCACTGAACATATGAAGAACTAGTTAGTGTTATCATAGTTGTTTTTGCCCAACCCTTAAGATATTATTTCTGTGGAATGCATTGGTTAATTGACTACGATGTGAAAAGAGTACAGTTTGAACCCTTCAAAAGAAGCATTCACTGCATTCAAGTATACAAAAAAGTTTTTACTTTTTATTTTTGAAGTATGGTAAAAAACAAAAACAGACAAATACAGACAAGTGAATTAACTTGAAAACTAAAATACTACAGCCCTTTACTTCCTAAGAAAATTTATCTTGAGTATTATTTCAGCACTTGGAACTATAAGATGATAGAGTTCACCTGAGTTAAACGTGCTTACAGTAAAACAGGGATGCAACACAAACCTAAAAGGGAAGCAATGCACTCACACAGCTGTGACCATACGCTGAGATGGACACTGTATCTGTCTGCATCATGGGCAATTAAATTTTCCATAAATATGAATTCTAACAGAAGTTAGGAGTTTCTATATCCTGGACTCATAAACATGAGTTCTCATCCTGAACTGAGAACTTCTGCCAGTGAAAGATAACCTACTATGAAGAAACAGTGTTCTGTGCACTGGGAAAACAGATTAGGGGAAGTCAAAGATCAGAATGAAAGGCTTCTGGTGCTTGTTTGTGGTTTGTTTATTATATTTATGCTCTGCGGAGTATCAGGAGTCTCAGGAGAGAAAGAAACTTTTGCTATGATAGTTTTTCAAGTGAAGTGGAGGTAAGAGTGGCCATGTGCTCAGGGGCACAGAAAAGCATCACAGTATCTTGAGAAAATACCGCTTGCAGGCAGGAAAGAAAAACTCTCTTCATCCATTTTAAACTGCTGAAAATCATTTTTTGACTTCCCAAGAGATGGAACACTTTGGACAAAGAAGGAGGAAGATACACAATTTTAACTTGCTTATGCAATGCTGAAGACTACAGAAATTTTCTTGCCACCTTCACCAGGTGCAGTGTCAGGCATCATGGATCAATATAGTCACCAAGGGGTAGTACAAGGCCCAGCTTTTAGCACACAAATGACCAGTAGCAGCTGCACAGGATGCAGGACTGCTTAATAATAGGCAAACTGAATAGAGACACAGAATAAAAGCTCTACCTCTTGGATTCTTATATGTGAAGAAATACAAAACCTGTAAGACTTCCTAGCATTCAGAAAAGCGTGAAAACCAAAAATGATTGCAGATAATTAAGAAGTTTATTCTACTTGTATAGTGATGCTGTTTTATCAAACTTCATTTTGATATAAATAATGTTTCCTGATTTTACTAATGAAACAAAAAGAACATTGGTTGGCTGGTGCTGTGTGCACACTAAAAACCACAGACATTTAAGCAGCAGTCATGATGAGCTAACAAGTGCTTCCCATACCAGTAATTCCACTGTGTGTCATGTGGAATGAAATAGCCATACTGTAATAATCAAAAATGATACCTATATTTTATGGATAAGAGAAAAAAACCCTGCATATAAAAATGCCCCCCATACGCCTAAGCTACTTGTCCCAAGTTTTGTTTAATGCTTTTACACTTATTTAAAAATAGTAATACTTAAACACTTAGTGATTAGTGTTAATAACAATGACTTAAAATTGTTGTTCTACATATTGAAACAGAATACAGAGCTAGATCACTTTATATCTTGGTTACGTAATGCAAGATTTTTTTTCTTAGAGGTGGAAAAAAAAATGAAGCTGCATTCAATCAAAGCTGAAAACCAGGTATCCTTTTTCTTTGAAAATTTTATCTTCCTCAGCTCCAAAAGTCAGTAAAAATTGATTTAACTGGCCAAACAGGTCGAATGACATTACTGTTATATTACTAAGAATATTTAAAAATATATAAGCTCTTCTTCTCTTTCAAGAAATACATATGCTCAAAATATTCACAACTGTATGAAAGACCAGCGCTTAATTTTGTCTTTGATAAGCAGCAAATAGGAATTTGATGGCTAACAGTACAAAATTTCTTCCTGGAATATTACTCTCATGCTGGTTTCCAAGATGAGGTTATTTGTTCACTGTAATGCCAAAGATGTGCATCTTTCAGAGACACAAGAAAAGACAGTCCTGCTTTTAAGGGCAGACAAGGAACTCAGGAACAGCAGTAATAAACAGGTGGTCCATTAGATGAATATAATCTGAATTCATGGAAGATCTCTGTCCTTACTTATGGGCAGGCAGGAAAGATGTTTATAGCTATAAAGAAGTGCAAAAGAGTGGCAACAACAGAGACATTCAAAGAAAACACAGTGACAGAGCAAAGATAGGATTCATGGGACACAGCTTTCCACAAGSAAAAAACATGCCTAGCTCTCTCTATATATTTATATTTGTATATGTACATATATAAATTACAATTATGCATGGGCACAGATAGTAGGTAAATGCTCAGAAAATCTGAAACACAGCAGTTGGGGACAAATGAACATATTCAAAGAGAAAATATGATCCCCTCAGTGAGCAATAGTTAAGAATGTACATTTCTACATACTGAAAGAAAAGCAACACCCACTGGAGAGGCCGCAGAGGACTGGGTTTCTGTGAGGAAACACACACCGTCAAAGCCCGTGTGTACATGGACATCGTACGTGTAGCAGCTGCCTTCAGCAAAGGACACAAGCTAGAACAGAATGGAGAGGCTGAACACCGAACTCCACTGGTGCTACCTAAGCCCTGAACTGGAAAGAAAGGTGACAAATGTTGTCTAGAGAAGGTATCCTACATGCAGGAATGATTAATAGGGGCAGGTGAGAGCAAACCAAAGTAACAGTCAAATAACAGAGAAGAATTAACGTGAATTAGTTTTTCTGCAGTCCGCAATGCTGAGCGAGCAGCCCTTTGGGAAATGTAATTCCAGTAGCACAACTTCCACGGCTGAAGACTGACACGGGAACGTAGTGCTGTCACATTATCTGAGGCATCAGCATGGAACATAAAGTTATAGGGCACCACCAGGAGTAAAATCAGAGAGCCTTTTCAGTACCTTGTATAGAGGTTAACATCACCAGAGAAGGAGCAAGATACATTTGATGCCACAGTACAGAAAGTGTCTCGGGAATCAATAAATTGAGCCACGTAGGCACTTCTACCAAATGAGGTCTCTGCAGGATAGTCATGACCAACTAGACACATTATACTTGCTAATATAATGAATTTATCTCATTATAATGTGTGCAGACCATACAACTACTGTGCCGCTTTGTTAGTAGAATAGCAAACTTTGCTATTTACCACACAGGCATTCTAATTTTTAAGAGCTAGGAGAAAATGAGATGAATCCAAGACAAGCTCCTGAGAAAGTGTTTGCTCCTCAGGAAAGCACAGTCACTGTAAGCCTGGTCCTTGCACAAGGAATTGACCACAACAGGTCTATGAATTTGGATAAATGTTTGGGTAGCCTATCTTCAAAAAGAGATATGTCCAGGACCTGACTTCACGCATCTTCAATTTTGGCATTTGAATTGTTGCAGATGAAAGGATAATTAATCAATTAATTGTTGAGAGATATAGATTATATTTCACAGTATAATGATATAATTCTTTATATAGTATTCGTAAAACTGAGTACAGAGGACCGGGAGACTGAAAYATTTCACTGCTGGGGAAGAAAAGCTAATGCTCCATTTTCTATTTCCCCTTTTTAAAGTCACTGAATGTCATCTATGCCTGTAGTGAATCTCACTGTTTTTAAAGCCCCTCCAAACTTTTGAGAGACTGACACATGCAAAGATGGAAAGGAAGTACACATTTAAAGCAACGCATCCAACTGGCATAACAATCAGCAACACCACGCTACAATTACAGCAACAGACTTGCTGCTGTTTTCAAGTGTGTAAGCCTTCAGCAAGGTCCTTAGTGCTGCAGGCTTATATTACTATTTCTGAACAGAAGTACTGATGACACACTAAGTTTTAAGCACCAAATGCACTGATCTCCTCTGGAGGTAGAGTACAGGCTATTGATCTGAGCAGTCCTGATAGAGGCAGCAAACTGTGACTGATAAAAAGCCTTGTTCTTAAATGTTCTTGAGGGTACTAAGAAAACAGATGCAAGGTGACAGAAATTAGAAGGGATTGAGAGCTGCCTGCATATTTTGAGGTAGTCGGCTCGATAATTAGAAAGCAAATTTGAACAGCATTCCCTGATTCTTGCCTTATTCACTTGCTCCTAGCAGGCAAAAGCATGCAATTATCTGATACGCATCTGAAAACTTGAACTCTTAAACCATGCATCACTGAACACTCAGTTTCCACTGGCTATCAAAAATCCACTGAGTTTAAATGCGAAAACAGATTATTTCCCCCAGCAGCCAGCTGTGGGCTAGAGAGGTCAGTGGATTTTTTTTCTATCATGCCATTATACATAATACAGGTTCAGTAATCCAAAATGGACTCTCAGCATCAGAAGCTTTCATTGGAGCTTCACAGACATAACTCATTATTTGCTAGTAAGGCAGTCCGTACTGCAAGAGAATTCAGCTAACTCAGCTGATGCTGTGTTATGGCGTTAACCTGCCCTAGAACAAACAAAAAATAAGGTAGAATTCATCACTAGGGGCAAAAGCAAAAATTGCTCAACTTTCTGGTATCATTTTTACACAAACAGAACAGAGTGATTTTGATTCAAAGAACACCGTCTTTTAATTGAGCTTGGATCAAGCTACCCAAGGGTGGTAATAACTCATTTTTTTCTTTTGCATGCCCCACCCTTCGGTCCTTTTTTTGGAGGCAGGGAGGGAGGGAGGCTTTTATTGTTTTTGGAGGGAGGAATCTAGCGAGTATCAGACCTGGCATAAGTTAATTTTGGCATAACAAAAACACACACAAAAATAAAGGCAAACAATTGTATGTTGGTTTTTTTGCATGGAAGAGCTATTTGAGACATATCACTTCATGCTCAGCGGATTCCCACTCTTTAAGCTCTTTAAAAATCATTGATGCTCAATGTACTCAAAATTTGGGAAAATGAACATCACACGTTCTTTCTTTTCGGACAGTATAGAGATGAGAAAGCAGCAAGTTCAGCTGCATGTTTTAGTCATAATTTCATATTCCTAATACCTCAAAAGAATGTAATTCTTAGGGGAAAGGCATTATTTGATTTTCAGCTCAATGATTTGTCTCATTCAAAACTTCCAAAGTCTCTTACAGTTTTTTTAATTCACAAAAGGCATGATCCAAAACAATTCAGTGGTCTTGATGTATGACAAGTCAGCAGATAAACTCATTCAAAACACACAATAGAATATCCAAGTACCAACATTCATCAGACCTCCTGAAAGGCATGATTTCAGTTTTAAAAAACTTCAAAGAAAATATCATCCAAGTCTTCTAAAATGCAGGTAGTTGATGAAGCTGAAATGTACCAGAGAACTGCAAACATAAGATCTAACTTTAGATTTTCCTTTTCTTCACAAGCCTGCCTGAAGATATTTCTCTCTTAAACCTTTATGTGAACATATGAGTATTCTCATCTTGCAAAATACGTACAAGTATATGCATAAACATGGAAGGCAATATAACAACCTATTTGTGCTTTTCATTTAAATTAAGGCATAACAGTTAAAGCCTGCATTTTTTGAGAATTACTGTCTGCAATGGAGATTTTAAAAAGTAGATTTGTGAAGTTTACACAATCACAGAGCATGATTCGTACAGCATGTTATGTTTTTAGGACTACACAATAAATATTATATTTACCTGTTTGTAGTCTCTGAGGCCCATGTTATTTACATACACTATTTTCACAAAAAGAATCACCAAGGTAATTGTATTATACAATTACGCTTTTAGAAATCTATTCAATAGCAAGATAGAGAAATTGAATGTATTTACATTTGTAAGGAAAGATTAAATCATCAAAAGAGTCAATAAAAGTGCTTATGTCCTTAAAATTAAACCTGTGTTTAAACAGTTTGGTGGGCTGAAGTCTTAAGGCCGTAAGACAACACATACATTAAGTGATTCTGGATTCTGTCACTGATATTAAGTTACCATACTTTGTGTTCCATTGCTCTTGACTACCCAAAATCAAATAATTCACCAAAACCAATAGCAGAAAGTATATAAATGGTAATTACATTTAGAGAAAGGAAATCAAAGAACAAGGACATGTGAGAGTGAAATCCTCCATCTCCCAAACCTTTAGATCTGCACATTAGTCACTCCAAGGCTCTGAATCTCGCCTGGATCATCTCAGAAATCTGCCATCTAGATGAGACTGGAGAACCCCCTCTAGATTATCACAAAAATCTACCATCTAGGTAAACTGGAGAAGCACAAAATGACCAGATGATAAATAAAAGTAATAATAATGCCAGTTTTATATATGACCATTAATCTTCTGTATTCTGGAGATCTTCTGGACAGGGAAGCAGCAAATATTTTACAACATCTTCCTTTCTCTAAATCTGGAGGCTTATGAACAACAAATCAGCTTCTGGCTGGGTCAGACAGTTTTAGGACTGTTTCAACATGTGTCTCTTATTAAGTGCTCTCTCAGTGCACTGACCAGAATTGCTTGATGATACTGCTTTTCAGACACGACCTTCTGGGTTCCTTCTATACCATAAAACACCTCCACGATTGCACCTCCAAAAGCAAAAAAACAAAAAACTTATTTTCTGCTCTGAGGCAGTCTCATTCAACTTGATAAGAAAATGACCAGGTGATCTTTTACAAAGCTGTATTCCACAAAGAGATTTCTTCAGTTCTTAGATTTGACAGAACAATCAGTCCCTTCACAAAAATGAAGTATAGTGAAGGAAATTCCTAAACATTATCAAGGTCTGAAATCACTGGTGGACTCAAAACCTTCCCCCAAAACAACAATCCACATAATAAGGGAAGTTTCAAAATTTCAGATGTAGCTCTTATTTTGCCAACAACTCAGGCGAGATGATACTTAACAGTCACATTTTGGAAAGATATTAGCCATTGTAATCCCTGCTCGAAGCTCTAAGTGCCCAGGCAGTATGGTTATATGTACATGTGCACATATGTGCGTGTGTATGTGTGTGCACATGTGTTTATTTGCACATATGTGTGCGTGTATATGTGTGCTTATAAATGTACATATTTTTTTTAAATGCTGTCATTTCCCATTTTGGGGTTTTGTTTAATTACAGGCAGATTAGCAGTGTATCAGAAAGCACTCTCTGTTAGCCTGGATGACACGTCTTGGAGGCTTCTTAGGACTCTTTYATTGCTGGTCAAGGGAAACCAATAAGGCTTAGTTGCATCTGAAAGTCCTACAAGCCATCTATATAACCTGAGGGGTCAAAGTTTGACTTCTGCTGTGAATTTGACCATCAAGATTTTGCCAATTCACCTGATGGTTAAAGACCAATAGATTGTGCAAAGGCCTGGACAACTTCTTTAAAAATATTAAACAGCATGGTAATGGCTGGCGAGCACATTTGGAGGTGCATGCATTTGCTAATGACCTTTCAAGGTCTTTCAATGCCTCCGAACTAGTGAATCAAAAAACAAAGTCCATTGACTTTTGATTTTTTTTTTTTTGGAAGATAGGAAATATTCTAACATTCTGATTCTGTTACTCAAATAGCTCATTCCAGACACTTGATCCTGTGCTCAACATTTAGGTAACAAAAAAAGTGGTACAACTTTTTTTTTTTTTTTTTAAAGTAATACAGCTTGCAATTCTTCTGTAAAAGGTACCACCAAGGGACATATAAATAGGAAACTACTGCATATCACATCAAGAATGTTTCTTTACTAAGATAATGGATCATCCTTTCAAGCATGAAGTCATTCAAGTCAGTTTTCATGTATATAAATCTTATCAACAATCCAGATTTTAATGCCAAAAATATCCAAAAGTGGAGTAAAAAGCTTTATAACCTTGATGTTATTTGTATTATGCAAATGATTTATCTATTTACTTTATTAATAAAACATCATGGTATTACATAGACATGCATTCTGCACTTCTGTTTTTGAGCTATTTTTAAATTAGGTTAGATTTGACAAGGGACTATTTGTGGTAATGTGGCAATTAAGGTTTGAACAGATGTCAGCATTAATATGAGACTCAAATGAGGTGTAGGGAGATAAATGTACTCTTTTAGCTGCGCTGGCGAGCCAGGCATCATTGTGAGGAGAAGATAGCACAGCTTCAGCAGTTCTTTGTTCAGGAGAACTTCTGGAAAATTGTCCAGTTACTCAAGTTTCCTGATACTATTCAGTAGTTATATATGATGTAATCTTTCAGACTATCTATTCTTAAAAGAAATTATTGTTTTATCAGGATTGATGAAATTATAGAATTTGATCCATGTCTTCTAACTGCATAATTCTTTTATAATAGAAATTGGATTTTTTTTTGTGCTAATGATCATCATTTTAGAAATATTCTAAACTTTTAGCATGGTCCTTTTTGATGTAATACAAACACAAATTTCTTTCATCATCAGCCATACATGAGTTTCAACACAAGTTCAGAGGGGCATGTATCTACTTAAATACAGAATAAGTTCACTCTGTATGCTTGTGATTGCTATTTAAATGTAAAGATTTGAAGTAAAATTAAGCTAGCCCAGGTGTAGAATACAAAGTTTTCAAGTACCAGCTAAAATCTCTCCTGGGCAACCTACGAATCTGTTAACAAACAAACAAAAAAGAAACCTGTAGGGACAGCCCCAGTCTTTCACCAGATGAGCTTAAGCGCTCACATTTTAATCTGCTGCTCCACTTGCTATGTACTTTGGAGTGAATACATAAGGCTATTTTTTGAAAATCCTTGAAGTAGCTGCTGTCAGAAGTGAAAGTGCAAAACAAATACGGTCTTGTACAAATCCAAGCTTGAAACTTTAAAGGGAATAAAGGGGTTGCATTAGGCAGCTTTTCCCATAAGCACGACTATAGCAATTTGCCTTGCACTGAGTTCATTTCACCTGAGAAATAAAACATACTATTATAATTAATAGAGGATAACTAAGTAACATACCAATATACATAATTTGAATACAGCTGTCTGTTTAGCTGGAGCACAGTATTTCTAGAGGGTTTGTAGGCTATATTTCTGACTTTATACTGTCACTGAAATTCAAGACAGTTTATAGCCAGATGTCTCACCATCAATATATGCATATGTGCCTACACATATAGAGACATACAAACACATCTAAGAGAGTCCTAAACTGAATTCCTGAGTGGAACTGATTTAACCTATCTGGCACTGTGTGGAACTACTTTGCCTATAATTTCTTAAATTCTTAATGTCTGAATTCCCTGTCTAGTTTTAAGTATATAAAGCATACATGCTTATCTATATAATACAGATATAGACAGATCTAGACAAAATGCTTCAGTATAAACTTTCAAGGAGTAAGGCAAGTAGGCCTCTTTCTCCATGGCTTTGCAGCTTGCATTATGACTTCGTCTGCAGAGGATCTGTCAAGACTTAAAAAGACTGGTCTCGATTGTTTTTCTTTTTTACACAATACAGTTTACCTGAGAGAAAATGCATGCGTTGAATCTCATTAAACTAAATCTGAATAAAAGATATTTTTACACTTTTAGCCAGCTCAATTCYCCTGTCACTTAACCAAGTAGATCCTTTTCCTTCATAGGGTTATGGAATTGCTTTGAAAAACTATGTAAATCCCTGTCTTTTTTTTTTTTTTTTTTTTGACTGAAAAGCGATATGAAAGCAGATTAAAGCTTCCTATTATTGACCAAACAAGTTTTGGGGCATATTAAGAAGCCCTTAAAGGACTCACCAATACAGGCCTTAGGCAGAAAGTCAGGAAACGTGTAGGTGAAGTTGAAATACAAGAGAACAATTAAATTAAATTATGCCCTGTAAGAARTGATGGGAAAAAGAGAAGCAACAAATAATTAAGGTACTGTGAAACTCAGAATGGGAACTTTTAACTCTTGCAACTCCTGGCTGTTCCCCAGCACTGAGAAAGCTTCATCAAATCTCAATACAAATGAAAAACACAGTTCTGGAGGAAAGAACATTGGCTACTTTTATAATCATAGTCTAACAACATTTTTATGCTCAGCAGCTTGGACACTTAATGGGAAATATAGTCTGTGCCATCTTTATACAATCTGCTAGCTCGAGTGCGTGCCAGATGCAAGCAAATCATTACAGGTATGCATGTTCCCATACATGAGTGCATGAGTTCATGTAATGAGTGTTCACAACATTTCTGTAAAAAGAACAGATGAAAATTCACATTCCTCGCATCCTGTACTGTCTAGCAAATAGTTTTCCTTATTTTCTCTGTTACAATTGGTTGTATAAGTACTCAACGCTATGTGCTGTGTGCAACAACTTTCAGAAATTAAGAGCTAAATTCACAAACAAGTCCCAGTTCTAGCCAAGAGTTTTAAACTCAGTTCAAAGAAACCAGTGTTCACAAATTGTGTACTAAATTAGAATAAGCAGTATATAAATTCATCATTAGCTAACAAAGATGAACAAAAATTAGTTGATTACTTTATTTGCAGTCACCCATTTAGCCTGCATCTACACTGGTAAATAAAACGGGTCAGACACCATTCTCTGCCCCTACAATTAACTGTTGCAGCCTGTGCCAAACTCTCCAAGCCCTCAAAACAGTGTGGCCAGTTCCAAACTAACTTGTGAGCGATGACCAGTCATCCTGAGCCCTGAATTATGCTGATGCATTTGTTTGGGAAAGTGGTAGCTGGCGCAAAGCAACACTGTGCCTTTTACCTGCTGACTGTAGCGCAGTATGGAGAATTGTGTGCTGCTGCTCAGAACCATGACTAGACTCTTTTACTTATTTATATACTTGTAAGTCAGCAAAACTCTCTTTGTCTTATTGACTAAAGTAATGTACACATCTTCCCTCTCTTGGATCACAAATGAGTAAAACTTTTACCAAGTTCCCARTAGGTTTCTCCCTTTTCCGATCTTTTTTCCCAAGGGCATTTCAATAGCGTGTGGATTGAGTCAAAGAACAAATCACATAAGAAGTATAGGCATCATATATCTGATAAGAAGGGTTTTTCTGGAAATCTCTTTCAGAGAAAACACTAACTTGTTCTCTTCCAGTTCCATTTCTCATGACATATTTCACAGTTACATTCTTCTAATGCCAAATTGCACAAAGTTTGCATTATAGAGTTAAAAACTTCTTTCAATTATTTTCATGTCTCATTACAAACACAAAAGTCAGAAGATCCATGAATTTGAACCATAACAGTTTATGCAAATATATTTCAGCCTAAAAGGCATTCGTTATACTTTTAAAATTGAAAAATAACAAATTAACATATAATAACAAATTCTGTTATTACCATGCAAAAACTGGCATGTGTCTAAGCATCAGCCTCTCTCCAAAGCAGAGAAACTTTTTTTTCTTTTGACTCTGTGATCATTCATACTCAAAATACCTGTCAAGAAGTGTACCATTAGAAGATTTGAGCCATTTAAAGTGGTTGCTGGAACTTGTTCCTGTCTTATACAGAAATTACATTATGCATATTAGATTACAGGTACTGTTAAGTAGAGCTCCACGACTCTTGTGTGATTTCTGAAAATAGGAAGCAAGCAGAAATAATATTCAGAGAGAGRAAGAATAGGAAATAAAATCTTAACAAGAAGTAAAACACCTCAGAAATATGTAGGACAAAAAAAGACACAGTGCTTCAACTTATTGAGTATTGCTTCTTCTCATTGAAAGATGGCTGGTTCTTAATTACAGCCCCCCCCCTCCTTGGACTAGTAATAGGTATCAGTTAATTTAAGCAGTTATGTTAAGAATGTAAGGAATTTGAGAAATACTGCAATATACATAGAAATCTTCCAGTCTGGATGAACAATTTATTAGCTGAAACATGATCAGATTCTTCTGGAACAAAACACCCAGAGAGATGCTACTGGAATTGTCTCACGAAAGATTTCTTGGGGAAGGTGCTGGAGCGCACAAGCAGGGTGTGCTGACTTCTGCAACTTTTATAAGCAACCTAACACCCTTCAAGAAAAGAGACTATAGACAAAAACATTATGTGAGACTGTTGAAAAAACTGTGCTGGAGTAGTGTTTTACATAGCAGGCAAAAGCTAAAATTGTGTCTGGAGAATGACACAAAACTGCAATCCATGTTATACATCAGTCTGCAACAGTTTACAACCACTAGTGCTTGCATAATGTGCATGAAGATGTTAACAGAAACGCCACCGGACGATGGCCAATGCAGTGATACCGCCTATAGGACAGATAATGCAAAGGTCTATGAGAATTACTCCTGAGAAAGAAAAGCAAGTGGGAATAAAATCCAACACCACAAAAAAAAAGGCGCACACACACACACACACACCCCCAAATAAAATAGCTCATGTATGGCAACCTACATAAACTGTGGCAAGCACTATCAGTCTAGGCAGCACCTAAACTTGGAAGAAGTTGCAAAAATGATTACGTTATATCACTTCGCAAGTTTTTGCGCAGATTAAAAGGTAAATGTGAAAAGCAAGTGCACCACTGTCGAAAAGRATAAGAAAAGTAACATGAGTTCAAAGAAATTTTTCACAGGAAGACTGGATAAACACTGCAACAGAAAATAAACTGATTATCAGTGTGAACGTATGAGAGGTGTTTATTTGTTCCAAGTTTGACCGTGACACAGACTCCAATGTGGTGCCAGGAACAGCAGTATTAGCACTGAGCCATGGGCAGGCTAAGCTGTTAAGAGCTGGTAATAGTGATTTTATCTTAATGTAGCATTCACTTGAAACAAAAGATACATCTAAAAAAATGGAAAAGGGCAAGATTTTAAGAGAGAGGAAAAGTAACTGCCTTTACTGGGTTCAGACCCAAGTCATTTCTGTCATCTTATCAACGTGTTGACCACAACAGAGGGAGAATGAGAAGCTTTTTTCCTATAAACTTGGAACTAAATAAAAAAGTGTATACAAGGACCCATCCACCTACCCTCAAATATGAATTAAGGCGCCAGTAATTACTACCAAGTGCTAAAAAATAGCTCCGTCCCAATCAAATACTGCAGTTGTAAATGGCACAGGTGCCACAGACATGTGGTCCTCACCAGGGGAGTCCTGAAAGTTCAGGCAGTGCTGCAGACACTGCACAACTGAATTGGACATTACTACTTATTCTTGTAAGTGTTTGAAAACTATGTGACATACAAACATGGATCATTATTAATCATAACTCTATCTGTCTGGGAAAAGACGACATGGGGGACTGTTTCTGCCAAGAATGTAGAGGCTTGTCCCACACAGCACAGATCAGTTCAAATGCTTCAGACACTGGGCTTCTGTTCCAGGCTCTCAGTAATTAATGCACATCATTTAAAAATAAAAATAAGAACAGGAAAACACTTGGTTTCAGTAACTGATCAGAATTCATGAAAAACTGAATAACAATGATTTTGGATTATTCTGTCACATGAAGGAAGACATTTTTAGTTATTATGACTGCTAAGCAGTAGTTCAGCTGAAACAGATGAAAGCAGAGTTGGGTTTAGTTTTAGAGTCTGCAACCTATTCACCTTGAACCAAGGTCTGGTCCTGATAGAATAATGGAATAATTTCAAAGCAAAAATTTACGCTATTCTAAATTCATTTAACTCCCTGAATTTCTTGCTAACTTATCTCTATCTTAACTTACATCCATCACCCTTGCCCTGAAATTAAATGCGCTTCAACCAAAAAACGGAGACAGTAGACTGCACAACCTAAAATATAGTTCGTATGTGGTCAGATTTTCAAAATAGCTTTAAATTAAATAAAAGTAATAAACAGTACTAACACAAAGCAGAGTTCAGGTGGATTGAGTACAAATAGTTAACAAAATAATTGTCATGAACCTTTGTGAAATGGAACTACTGAATAATGCCATTTTGTCAATTGGTATGCAGCAATGGCAGCAACGATAGCAGCTTTGTGTTAGAGGATCAAGTCTCCTGCAGATCCCTATTCTGCTCTTCCTCTTACATTCTACTGCACTGTCTCTCAATGCAGCATTGTTTGATGCGTTAAATCTCCAAAGCCTAACTCCTGAAAGATTTTGAAGTCAAGTTCATTTTTTATTTTCTTGAGAACAATTTGAGATGAGGATTAAAAAAAAAAAGCTCTAAATATATACCATGAAAAAATAATATAGTTGTTATTGTCATTGCTAGGGTATACATAGATAATTTTAGAATCAGAACTCTTTGCAGTTTTAATGCAAAAAAAAGTTTAGTTTCAAAAAAATACTAAAAACATGGCTAAATTCAACCCTTCTTACAGATGAAAGAACAGCACAAATTAAACTGCACAATTGAACCTAAGAACCTCACTTCCTGGTTTTGTACAAAATGCTCTTCTTTATACTATATCTGTATGTTTATATATTCTAAATATAATTGGTTTAGTGCTACAGGCCATGCTAAAACAGACAGACAGATATACACATTTTATGTGAACACAAAGTTATTGACTCAGCTAATTAGAAAGTAAAATAATATAAATAAAAATCCTAGAAAGAATTACATAAAGCTTAATTTTAAAAAATAAAAATACCAAATATTTTCAAAATTCCTTTAAGAAGTTGCTATAAGCAATTCTTGAAAAATAAGATAAAAATAAATAAATTGAACATCTTTTGGTAATCACTACTGAGAAAACTATTCAGTTTTGATTCTAGTGCATCAGTGGATAGCACAGGATTTTACTTTTTCTAAAAGCTATGTTTGGCTTTGGTATCTTTCCAGAGAAGTGCTTTTTTATGTGATTATGTCCAGTACTTATATCTTTAATATTCTTGGGATATATTTTTTCTACAGCTAAGTAGCTTTTACTAACACTTAAAAAAAAAAAAAAAGAAAGAAAAAAGGACTGAAAATGTTTGGGGTTTTAAGGGGGAAAGAAAACAAATTAAAGAATAAAAATCCCTACTGTAACATGTTTAATACTACAAATTTCAAGGGTCTTTTGTTTTGGTTGGGTGGTTGTGAAAAGCAAAATATCGAGTACTAATCAAGCTGCATGCAATAAAAGTTCTCTTATGGCTTCTTAAAAGTTTCCAGCAAAGCAAGACACAAAACCACAGAAAAATCAGAAGTTACACGATGCCATGCATGATGAATGACAACATTTTGCTTCTTATATTGCTCTTTGGGAGATAGTTTTGAAAAGGATGAGACATTTTTGCAGAAGGCAATACTTGAGGCAACGTAGCTCTTCCTGAGGTTACTTGGTAGTTACCAAGTACTAAAAGCTCAGAGATTCAACTGGAAAAAGCCCCTGCAAACTTCAAAATAAAATACATAAATAAGACAATACATACACATGCACACACAATCTGTATGCTTTTTTCTTATTTATAGCTGTGATATAGCATAGCACATATTGCTATGCCAAACCATGAAACTGGGGCACCTATTGACATTCAACACAGCATCCTCTCCTCAGGTATGTTTCAGATAAACTAGCAGCTAATTATCAAACCGAAGTACATCTTGCATCAAAAGGTATCATACAACTAAATTTTAACAACACTTGAAAGAGTGGAAAATCAACGAGTAGTTACATGGTAACTGCTGTAATACATTTAGAGGTTTTCTGAACAACTACCAAAGGATTATTGCCCATAGTCGTAGAGCTTCTGAACTCCCAACAGATTATTGCTGTAACATCTGTTTCCCCAGTGTTCACATCACTGCCTTTTTTTCTAGGTTATTATTCTAACAATCATTACAATTTTAGCAAGATAGAGGATTATTTTAGATGATTGTTGGATCTCTGGCCTCCATTACATATGGAGGACCTAGCTCACTTGGCAAAGGTGATACTTGCATGCATTTAAATCTTTTCATTCTCCTTCACTCTCATGGCTCAATTGAGGCATCAGGATTTCCAACTCATACAGTGTGTGCCGGCATGAACTGCAAACACACTGTATCCCATGCTAATCCTCTTGTCCTACTTCCTCCCTGTATTTTATTCTTTCACATTATTTTATTTACTGCTAATTATTAGCAGTAACACTACTGATTTCCCTTCAGCCCTTCTTCCAAGCCTCTTCAAATAGCAAGTACAATGAACACTACTGTAGTTTATTTTGAACAGGAAAAAAAAAGAAAAAAGAAAAAAAGAAAACCTACTTCTACATCAGCATTTAAAGCACATGTATTTAACATGTCAAGACATACTGTAATGCCAAGATATCATTACTGTAGAACTTCATTTCTCATATGGCATTGTGTTACCCAGATATTCAAACCTATTTTTTGGATTATCCAAGCTGAGATGGGCCACAATCATCACAACTTCTAGCTCCTCCAGATCTTTAAGCGTGAATAAAATCATTTTAAAATATTATTTTTAAAAGATTTTTTAAAATATTTTTAGAAAAAGGGAGGGGGGAGAGGTGATTTTTTTCTGCTTTGTATTCCATTTTGCCACTGGCTTAATATAACACTTTGGAAAACTCACTTAACTCAGTTCTGTAATTTTGAGGAAGTCTGGTAAACTCAGTGAATTAGTCACACTACTAATCTCTCAGAAATATAAAGAAATTTTCCTCGCTTCCCCCAAGATTATTTTAGCTGTTCTCATACTTCCCAGATTACAGGTTGATCACCCATGATCTCAGGTTTTTTGCTGCAGTGCCTGAACTACTGGGCTCCCAGTGATGTGTGCCTAGAGATCCCCAGGGTCACCAGCGGCGATATTTATCTTTCTGACTCACAGCCAGGCAGTACCTAGGGCACATACACAGTGTGGGCTGGAAGGGGCTCCTTCCTGGGATAAAACCTGACTGTATCCCTCTGTGCACCATTACCTGCTATCGCTTGACCCAGTGCACGCTCTCTCATACATTGAGTAACCAAAAGTGGAAAGCTCTGTGTGAAGCCCTGAGTACATCGCATGGAAGTTACGTTAGAGGATTTTCATCCAGCAATGATTTAAACATTTGATACAAAGCTTGTTGAGACTGACAGACTGTCTGTTCAAGCAAGCCAAAAAGCCAAAGTTATGAAGAGAGCAAATTCTCTAAGCAGTGGAAATGCTGAACTAAAACAATCAAGTGTGACAATATTGCTAAAAAGAGCTTGTGTTTTAAATAGTGCTACATGACTTTGCTTATAGCAAGTTGAAAATTCAGTGTCTGTATGACATTTCCACAAACTAACCTTTAACAATTCTATGTACAATGGCTCTACATGCAATTACTAATAATGTTACGAATTAAAAAATAAAATAAAAAGGTTCTCAGAAATTCTGACAAACACAGAATACTTCTCAACTTTGTTCTGCATGCAAGTTACCATGCTTTACCCTCTCTCTTGCAATAACCACCTGAATGACTTAGACAAGCTTGCCTTAATCTGCTTTCCAGCTTATGGCACAGTCTGTGTTTTTGGCTGAATGTGGCCCTAAAGTGATTAAGATATCAGACCATCTGTATGTAAAATACTCTCACAAACACATCATACAGGAAAATTATTTTCTGATTTACATATTCATGTTATTTAAAAAAATAATTTGAAAGATATATTTCCAAATATAGCCACTAAATGGTCTTTTCTATGAAGCTGTCCTTAGTAGTAGAACACCAGATAAAGCAAGGATGCAATTAAACAGGAAATATACCTGGTTTACAGTATATGCTTATGTTTGCTGCTAAAGAATAATAATGAGATACAGAAACTGTAAGCTTAGAGTTATGGCCCTAGTGACATCAGTGTATAGTATCTATTTATCCATTGAAGTAAAAATATAGCACAGAGACAGAAGAGAACTATGCTGAGCACTTTGAGTGGAGAGAGTTTACAAGTTTTTAGAAAGTGATTGTATCACTGTTTACTAATGAAGTAGATAAATACAAAATACTTTCTTGTTTCAGAAGGATCATAGAATAAAATGGAAAGTACTCTTGTGGAAGATTATGTATTAAAAGATAGAAAACCAAAGAGAAGAACATATGGCCATTTTCACAATGAGCAGTGTTTAAAGATTTTACAATATCTGTGTTGAGCCCTGGATTATTCAACATGTTCAAGAAACTATATGGAAGAAGAAATGAATAATGATGTATCAAAGTTTAATGACTATATAAAATTACTCAGGATAGTGAAAAGTAAAGCTAAATGTAAAAGATGTGCAGCTTGATAAAATGAGAAATAAGGTTAAATGTTGATAAAAGTCACTCATTATGATAGGTTCTAAATTCTTATAATCTCTTCAGAAAAAAAAAAAAATTGGAATCCCTGCTCCGTAGCAGCTGAAAGGAAAATAATCCTTAGAATTGTTAGAAAGGAATAGAGAACAAGTTATTAGGCCACTCACCATATAACTCTATGGTGATTGCACATCTTGAGTATTACACAATGTCCACGCTATCTAAAAAATATACAACTGAACCGCATCTAAACTAAATATATTGTACAAAGAAAGACAGCAAGGATGATCAAAGGCACGAACAGCTTCCAAGAGCAGCTTCAGGATTCTTAGCTTAGTGGGCTATAAAAATCATGAATGGTATAAAGAAGTTGAATAAGGAAGGATTATTTACCGTTTCACATAATGCAAGCAGGATGGGACACCAAACGAATTACTGCATGTCAGCTTTAAAATAAACAAAGCAAATACTTTCTTACACAGCACATGAACTGTGAAATCCATTATACTTTGTAGATTCAAAGTGTTTCTGGAAGTCTCAGCAGAAGGACCAAATACATATTAATCAACGAACATTACAGTCAAGGAACTTCTTAGTAAGGAACGTGAATATAATTTAATTTTGGTCCCTGAGCTAAAGAACAAGATCATGCCTCTTCTTGAAAAGTTTATCTGGGGGAGAAGGATTCCCAAAAAGACATTCTTCCAAGACATGCCATAAATCAAAAGCAGTTTATATTCCAACCAGCCAACGTAGGATGCCATGGAAGCTAGATGTATTAATGGATTACAAAAGAGATATAAGGAGATAGGGCCACAGGGCCATTATTAAATACAGTAGTCTGAAATGCATTCTCAAACCTTAAACATTGATTACTGGAAGACAGAGGGTATACAAAAGTAGGAATTTGTTTTACCTTTACATTATCAAACACCTCCTATTAAAAACAAGGTAGTCACATAGATTAGAAAGAAGAAATCTTATATTTTGTAGAAGCTTCTGTTTCTCTACACATTCTAAAGAACAAAGGAAAGCTCTCAGGTTATACAAGGTAACTCTAGGGCTAAAAATTCCCTCTAGATGCAACATTCCCAATTAAGAAATTTGGCTATACCTTCTGCATCCAAGGGTTTTCTACTGAATTTTTTCAATGAAGAACAATAATTTTGTTAACTATTTAAGAATAGCCTATCTCATAGTAAAAATTTAGAGTTCCCATAAAAATTTTATCTATTTTTATTAAGGACGTCTTAAGTGTTTTAAGGAGAGGATAACAGAAGAGCCATATAGAGCAGTGAAGTGAGCAGAAGTGAATGCTGAGAAACCACAACCTTAATTTGGAAATAGAAAGGTTAATTCTTTACAAAAAAACCCACCAMCAACAACAAAAAAATTCCCATAAAGAAAGTGAATTATCCCTTCGTGTTAGTAATTCCCCACTTTTAGGACAGAAAAAACCTTACGGTTTATCACCATTTTATTTCCATCTCCAATCTGAAAATTGCTTTAAAGAAGGATTAATTCAAGCTAGCAAGTGACTACTAGTGTTGACAATAATTTGAAATAGCAGTAGATTTTAACTACAACAATAATAGCATTAAATACGCTGACAGTGAAGAAGAAAATTTTGACGTATAGCCTTGCATACTTCCATCCGTAAAATAAATCTGCAGACTGTGGTCACTACAGCAGGACTTGACACTGTTGTAGAGACATCTGCTGCACTGACCCTCTGCCAGCAAAAACACAGTAGTGACAAAAGCTTTAGGGCTGTTGTCTCTATAAAACAAGAAGGAAAATGATTAATTCTCTGTAAAGACTCAAATACATCCAGGAAATTGGTCCAGTCTTAATGCTACCTATTCTATTAGATAAAAACTAGAGAGTTAAAATACCCTCAAAGTGGCAGACTTTCCTTCATTTTGCAATAGCAACTCACAGTACAGCAGTTATACGATTTAGGATATGATATACGGCGTGCAGTTATAAGATTTATGAATGCCAGTAAGAAAGAACATACCATACGGTAACATGAATAAGCCTTCAAGACTTGATTCAGATATCACAACCAAATTTACTTTTTAAGGGTAGTAATCAAAGACTTATCTGTGTTCTTTTCATTATACGTATTTCAAAAATTATGACTTTTTATATATCAAATGACTTGCCATGTCATATAAATAATGGTAAAATAATATTTAAAAAAAGATTACTTCTGTCTACAACATGCCTGTGATACTAAACAAGAGTGTGCTTATCTTTGAACAAAATACATTTCTGTAGGAAACAAATACAACTTTCAAGTATCCAAGGGGGAATTACAGTCCACAGCAAGACATAAAAATCACTGACAAAATAAATCATCTGAGCAAATCTTAATTTCATGAAACTCTTTGTCCTCCCACAGCTACAGCAAACAGAGGACTCCAAGGATTAATCATGTATAAAACTCAAAGACTTCTAGCAGCATTAAGGACCCTTAACTCCTAAGAACTAACTGCATTACAGGTCCTGTACTTTTTTTTAATCACCTTCTTTTTATCCTTTTATCACCTATCACAGTGATCAGTTTCACAAAGGATGTAAGCAATCCCTTAATTTTATTTAAACACAGAATTATACCTAAGTCTGTATTTGAAAATAAAGCATATACTTTATTTTCATATAAAAACATGTGTTTTATATTTCATTGAACCTGACATAGTGTTAAGTGCCACTGAACAGGCTGGAGAGGTGGGCGGAGAGGAACCTCATGAAGTTCAACAAAAGCAAGTGCAGGGTCCTGCACCTGGGGAGGAATAACCCCAGGCACCAGGACAGGTTGGGGGTTGACCTGCTGGAAAGCAGCTCTGCGGAGAAGGACCTGGGAGTGCTGGTGGACACCAAGTTAAGCATGAGGCAGCAAYGTGCCCTTGTGGCCAAGAAGGCCAATGGTATSCTGGGGTGCATCAGGAAGAGTGTTGCCAGCAGGTCGAGGGAGGTGATYCTCCCCCTCTACTCAGCCCTGGKGAGGCCMCATCTGGAGTACTGCGTCCAGTTCTGGGCTCCCCAGTACAAGAGGGATGTGGCACTACTGGAGCAAGTCCAGCGAAGGGCTACAAAGATGATTAGGGGACTGGAGCATCTCTCTTATGAGGAAAGGCTGAGAGAGCTTGGCCTGTTTAGCCTGGAGAAGAGAAGGCTGAGAGGAGATCTTATCAATGCAGACAAATATCTTAAGGGAGGGTGCTGAGAGGATGGAGCCAGACTCTTTTCAGTGGTGCCCAGCAACAGAACAAGAGACAACGGGCACAAACTGAAACACAGGAAGTCCCCTCCGAACACGAGGAAAAACTTTTTCACTGTGAGGGTGACAGAGCACTGGAAGAGGTTGCCCAGAGAGGTTGTGGAGTCTCCTTCTCTGGAGATATTCAAAACCCACCTGGACACAATCCTGTGCAACATGCTCTAGGTGACCCTGCTTGAGCAGGGGGGTTGGACTAGATGATCTCCAGAGGTCCCTTCAAACCTCAACCGTTCTGTGATTCTGTGAAGTAGAAGATTTCACTTGAAAAGCAAACATTTGAAAGAACTTGTGCACTTGGAGAAGAATCGTTGCTTCTGCACAGGAGCTCTGGCAGCAGCAGCAACCCAGAACCAAGAAGCTCCGTTTTAAATGCAAGCAAACTCTTCAAAGTGAAGAGCAGAACTCCAGTTTGCAGAGAAGTTGAACAAGTTTCCTCTGCAAGTGCAAAAAAGAAGACTGTTCCTGCTCTAGAGACACCTCTTGAAATTGGCTGTTCTCACAAATTGGGCAACTGATCCCCAGATGAAAAGGAACATGTGCACATGCACACATACACACACGCACACACCCCTCTGTCTTCTGTACGTTTAGAACAGTTGCCACTGTTACACGGAGGTGAGTACACGTAGAAACTGGACATGTTTTAAAACCCTGAGCATTCTGAATATTGATAATCATTGAAATGAAGGAACGTCTTTTAAAACTATTTTGTTAAAAGAAAACATGAGTGCATATTTCTGAACTCAGTGGAAAGAGTTTAGCATTTGCCAAATATACCATAAATTTTCTGACCTCAGTAATAAATTTTCTTTCAATACTGAAGCCACTGGCATATACAAATTACTATGCATGCTACTTATTATAGTTTCAAATTGAAGGATTCTGTAATGCCAGAGCAAATAAAGCTTTTCCAAAAAGTCTTTTTAGTTTACAAGACAAGCACCATGGGCTAACTCAAAGCAGCATTTATATTTTTGGTTTGTCTCTTCTAGTGGTTCGAAAGAAATTAACAAAAGATCTGTCCCATTCACTGTCACTTTCACAGGAAATTGTATTTTATTTTTAAGCTTACATTCATTGTAATGCCTTCATAAACAAGAAGAGGGAAAGGAAATGCTCTTTTATTATTTCCTCTCTGTAGAGAAATTTCTCTCGCTCAAGCTCTAAAAAAAAAAAAAAATTGCCATTGTAGTGGCAATGTTTTGATCAAAACTACTATGAACATCAAGAACGGTTAGATCGTAGTTTTTGATTTAGTATAAAAGGAATTGTATTATAATGCTGTTGAGCGATGTTATGACAACAGCCACTGCCAATTAACAAAAAAAAAAATCATAAATTTCACTTGGACCTTTCTCTGCTATACGAAAGAGTTAAGTTTCACCTGGACATTGAAATACAAACCTTTTGGGAAATAGCAGGAAGCTGTGTGGTAAAAGCTCTACCTTCTCCAATAGCAACAGTGCGGGTGGCGTTCTACCTTCAGCTAGGAGGAGAGAACAGCGCCCACAAAAAGAGGAGAGAAGGGAAAACATGAGTAGTATTTTGAATGGAGACCTTGCCATGGTCTTTCCTCCCTCCCATAAGTGGGTTCACGCGGCCCAGCCTTCGTGGGCATACAGGGCCTAGCAAAGGCTGCTAGAGCTGCAATAACTTGACAAGAGCTAGCCTTTACCATGGAAACGGGAGCGCACATAATGGCATTTGCTTCATCAGAAAGCAGCAGCACTTGGACACCCACCTGGCAGCCAAAGCAGCAAATGAGAGCAATGCAAGCCATCGGGAATCAGATGAAGAAACCCATTTTGCCATAGCAAACTATCGCTAACAATGAAAAACATACTCATTTGTGATTTGGAAACCGGAAACGAGAAACCACAGAATCACAGGCAAAAGAAATAAGGGGACCTGGATTTCACCTGCCCTTGTAAACAAGGAGAAGAAACACCAGTCATGTTCTTAAAAACAATATGGGCCTATCTGTGTTAAATCAGTGTAAGAGAACTGAGAATATGACCTAAAAAGTTCACTATCCTCCAATTCCTGCCACAGCATCACTAGCTTTATAGATCATAATTCATATTCGTTAGAATACTGAAAAAGGAGTAATGGGAAAGCATTTGGGGTTATCCAGTAGCCAGGTACAAGGGGTCCTCTTCAGTTTTAGGAACTTAAGAGTTAATTTTTCTTAGATGTTCTGAAGATTATGCCTGCTACGCAGCCTTTGTTCTGTTAATTATAACCGAGTTTCTAGACACGTCACATTAAAAAGGCATCTCTCTTGAGACAATTTACTGATGTCTGAGAATAAAACTGTCACACTGAAGTCAATGAAATTTTAAAAAGAGTATTCATACTTCACATCCAGGTGTTTCATGAGACAAGGTGTACACTCACTAATGTTTACGCAATCGATACAAAATTATTAAAATGGTATTTTTCCCATTATGGATATTTTTTGTAATCAGTTCCTTGATATTTTTACCCAGTGTTCTGCACAATGCTTCAGAGCACAGACTCTTTACAGAATGATTAAAGAGAATGTAAAATACACCCACCTACTTGTATTTATGTGACACCAGAAAATTGTTCTTGTGGAAAATTGCCAGACTACACAAGAAAAAAAAATTTTTTTAACAAAATGTTGCATTTTTTAAGTTCACTAAAGGGAACAGAGGGATTTGTGACCAGCTTGCTACTTTTTAAAAGTTGCACAAGGGCTTTTTTAATTGGCAAATCTGTAAGTGCAGCTTAAATACCAGTTGAAATCTGTGCATGATGTGATTTATAAAAGGTTTACCAGATTCTTCACTTCAATGTTTTTGGAAATGCACAGATGGCACTGTATTTTGGGGGTTACTTGTTCCTAAATCACTGTCTAAAGTAAACATAAGTGATTTATGAATACATACACTTACCCGTTCTTTCAACTCCAAGCTGGGATTTGTTAACATAGTTCGGCATCACACAGGATTCTTGTTCCTTACTCTACCGTGTCTGCCAGCTTAGACCTTAACCCAGATGAAAGGAGATACTGTTACTATGGAGGGACTTCAAATTTCCAAAATGGCTCTGCTGCAGATTGTGAAACCTGTTTTGCAATAGAGAACTAACACTATTGGTGAAAAGACACTGTCGTCTGTGATTTGGAAACAGAACACTACAAGATCTTAGTGAAAAGAGAAATGAAGAATAATCTGGATCCTCTAATATTATGCTCTTTGTCAAAGGCATAAGGTTTTGTTTGGTTGTGTTGAAATACCTATTCGAATAAGTTACCTTGCCATGTGACCCAGATCATTCTAGATTTTGTACAGTGCTAAGCTGTTTTTTAAATCAGAATGAAAGCTGGCCTAAATCACACCAACAATTTAAATGCCTCACAACAAGCCAAGATACCTTATTCAACAATCCATACTCATTTCACCAGAAATAACAATAAATTTGAGGGGKTTTTTTCAGTAAATTAGCTCCATAATAATAATTTAAGGAAACTCTTGAGTGAAGAGACAGGTAGTAGTCGGGTATGTAATTGTATGAAACATAGCTCTTATATGTAAGTTACTTCACAAATTTCTACACTAGACACTAGTCCCCTTACAGCCATTTTATACGAATGAACTGTGAATTAAAGTATTTTCCAACATACCACATGAAAATACTACCAGTTACAGAAATTCAACAAAAATAAGACAACTTAATATGTAGGTTCAATGCTTAAAGTCAGACTAGTTCTAACAGAATGGCAAGCCAATTTCACAGAGCTGGCTGATAAGTGATCTTACGTACATCTCTATGGCATTCTTGGAAGTAATCTGAGAATGGAGTAAAATACCATATTCAAGCAATGTATTGAGTGTAGTAATCTAGACAAATTACTCCCAAAGCAAAAAAGTGGAGTTAGTCCACTGAAGCGTGCACATGTGCACAGGTGTGTGTGTGCGTGCACACTCCAAACCTCCGCAAGAAAACTGTCTCCTCTACAGCCTTTGCCTACTGGGAAGCCAAACTGATCAATCACAACTAATCAGAAACAGGGTGTCTTAATTTATGGAGCATCCACAGAGAACTGTTTTCTGACTTTGTTACATTAAAAAAAGTTAATTTTGCATTCTTAAATGGAAAAACAAATACTTTTTTTCTTTTTTCACCCCACATCTGTCATSACTAGTCTTCAGTAATATCTTCAAAGAATATTATCAGAAATTATTTGATGGCATGGCTGACTATGGATTTACTGCAGCTCTATCTTAATACTGGTTTTCCTCTTTATACTGGTTACACTGCTGTATGTGTTACATTCGATTTGTAATCAGAAATTAACAGCACAGAAACAAATGGAAGTGGAAAGAAGAAGAAAAAAGAGCACCAACCATTCATAAAATACAAAATATAACTTCATGTTTTTAAAGTGTACAACTTAAACATGCACAACACTCGGCCAAAGTTACAGAAATAATAAACTTGCTTCCAGCAACTTTATACAATTATTGATGCAACCTCAATCATCTGTAAGATATTCCATGAATAAAATTCAAGTCCCACCTCATTATCAAAGAATATTTTTAGTATCTATGAACATCTCTGATTATATTAAGAACTTTTTATGTAAGAAGCTCCAGGTGTGCTATAGTTTAAGAACATAATGGCTTTTAATACCAACAGGATTTTTTATGTTCAGGAGGATGCTGCAAAGTCTATTCATAGACTTAACACATTTATTGATTTACTGCTATGAATAAATAACATTGCTTGAAAGCTATTTCTACAAAAATCTAAAGAAATTTCCCCCAGTGAAGATACATGAGCCAAATCAATATACATGCTTATAATACACAGGATTTTTGTTTTTTGTTTTTTTCCTCCACACAAGCCTTCCTTCTCAGGATTTTTGATATTTGCTTGATGAATGACTGTAAATTTAAAAAAAAAAAAAAAAAAAAACAGCCAGCTGCAGGAAGATAAACATATTGAGAGGATATATACTTGCATATGCAGTCAAAAAGAATCAAAAGGTTCTTAGACTAAAGAGTTTTGCACAGTCTCTACTCTGATAGAGTCCATGTTGATGACAGTTCTACTTCCATCTGTTTTATTATTATTAAATTTGGCACATTCAGTTATATTAAACAGTCTATTTGGTGGAGCTTCCTGAGACAAAAAAAGAATCTCTAAACCATCATGCACCACTCCTTGGGTTATTCAGTGCCAATGATGCAAAATCCTTCTACACAGGTTGATCCTACCGCTGTTCTTTGTTCAAATTCCCACTGACTACAAAGAAAGTTTACTGTATGGAGAAATCACAGTGAAATCACTTGAAAATGACTAAAGTTTCTGACCTGGCTAGGTAAAAGTTTTGAGGTTCAGCAGAAAAACAGGTCCAGGAAGAGCACCATCTATTTCAGCTTGTCACAAGTGTTTGGTTAAATTTTTGGTTACATAGAATAGTCACAGAAAGTCTGGGAGCATTAGCTAAACAGAGATACCTAATTTTCCCCTCCTTTTCACAGAGTAGATTTAAATCCCTATAGATTTAAAAGATTTAAATCCTTATATCCATATTTAAATCCCTATATCCACGTTACTATAGTTTTTTGCTATATGCATGCAGCGTTCACATGCATCACATTTGCAATTACATGTGCACGTACACAAAAAAAGAAACTTGAAGAAACTTGTCCAATAGAAGATAAAACTTGTAAAGTCACACACTCAAAAGTCAGGAAATGCCACATAATGCTGTATATATTTTATATTTTTATTTTATTGCTTTTGTGAAGACAGGTTTGTTGAAAGAACTTTTTATTTGAGCTTAGGAACATCAAAACTATATGAAACGTTGATTTATCTGAATGAGTAATACTGAAAGTTTGAATGGGAAAAAAAAAAGGACAAAAAATAATCTGTTCTTATTCTCTGAGGAAAGAGACACCATTTCCAGTCAATAACTACTAACTCAACACTTGATTCTACAAGTAACAGGCAGAGAATGATAGGATAGGTAGGGAAACGGAAGAGAGCAAAAAAGAAGAAAAAAAAGCAGGGAAGAAAGAGAAGAAAAACCTACCAGACCATTTCTTCTGCAGCACCTCCACATTAAAAAAAAGAAGAAAAAATAAAAGAAAAAGAAAAAAGAAAAAAGAAAAAAAGAAAACCAACTATGCCTTAGGTTATATTAGAGTTTACCAGAATTATAGGCTTGGCTCTGCAAAAATATCAGTGAAGTAAGCAGAGAAAACACTGCAGCTAGAGGTGCAAGGATTAAGGGGAAAATAACATATATATGTATTAATTCCCAGTTTCAAAAGGATATCTTTTAGTGCAGACCAGACAATCAAAATGTAGCAGCCCAATTTTTCCAGAGATCAAATTATAAAGTAGATGTCATTATTTCTTCCTGAAGTGTTCATGAACGCATTTTTTTTTTCAAGAAACAAAATTAGTATCATGATTTGGCTAACCAAAAGGGGACAAGCTAAAATTGAGAAAAATATTGAAAATATCAAAGAACTTTCTTCAAAACACAATCCTAAAATAGATTCAGTTGTACCATACATTTATTTAGTACTCTATTTTCCCTTTGAAATGACATATTAATCATCTATATTGTTGGCATCTGTCACGGGAGTACTTTGAAGATAGGAGAAGAATTATTTTGCTTCCTCATCACCAGTGTGGATCACAGCCTCTTATCCTAAAAATCTCTATGTGACATTTTATAATGAGCTTTTCTGGCCTCCCTGGGGAGCCATTAATCCTCAAATGCGCAACCATCAAATTTATTGTGCATTATACATTCTATACTCCTGTCTTTCCCTGTATATACTATTGTGACTATAATTAGGGGGGGGGATCAGGACTGCAGAGCTATGGAGCCACACACTCTTCTAATACTTAAGTATTACTGTACATGATGAATATCATTATTTTAAAATATCTATATTTTATTATAGTTGAGATTTTTCTTATGAAATGTTAAACCATATTGCACGTTACCTTTTAATATTTAAATTATTTTAAATATTTCTTAAATCATACTTCTTTTTAACATTCATTTCATTTTCTATAACCTGACTTTCATGAGTATCAACTCATAAATAGTGCCAAAAAATTCCCCAAGGCTGTTCAGCCTCCAAAGAATTTTCCTTTCTTTGAAGAGCTGTACAACAGGAGATCTTCATACAAACAAGACATCTCATCTACCAGCTGTTTCCCATCCAGGACAGATTTTGCCTTTGAAAGGTGTTAGCAAGCCCGCTGGCTTTGGGCTGCCTCGTTCAGCTGCTCACCATTGATAATGAACCTTCCCCGTGTTCTCTGAACCTGCTACTAGTTATTGTGGGGTTGCCRCACAGAGAGGAATGCAAATCCTCTTGTAAAAATTCCAATTATACGATTCTTACCCAGAGCTGTTTTATGAATGCTGTCACAAGCTGAGAGCACAGAGCATGCATCTTCCTGGGAAATAAAATCATTAAAAAAGAAAAAAAAAGGACATGAATTCAAAATTTGCTTTTGTTTTTCAACTTTAAGATTAGTCAGTGACTTGATGCTAGAAAGATCAGATCTAACATGCAAACCACTGAATAACAAAAACTTATTCTGATTTGACTACATGTATGCATTTCCAAGTGCTCGCCATTATGATAGCTCTAGCAGAAGACAAAGCAACTGGAAGCTCCAAATGAAAAATAGTAAATGTCTAGATTAAAACTATTTATTCTGTTCAGAAAAGCACTTATGTAAGTCTTTTTAAGACTAGAAAACTCTACCTTCAGTGCAACTAACTATTGAGTGATAACAGCAGCTGCTGATTCATAGAGACTGTCTTTCTGCAGCAGATTAGTTTGGAAACAAACATTCAGTAGCAAAATAAAAGCATATGACTGATTTTTTTTTAAACTCTATTCACTGAGGATATATTAATGTTCCAGTATTGTTAGGCATACCATGAGGCAAAGACAATACATTATAATAGTAGAAAAGGCAACTGGAAATTAATGAAGTATAGCTATCATCATTCAGTTTTCATTTATAATTAATCATCCAACTGTATTCACAAATTTTAAATTTTCCACCTTAGCATATCATTAGTTTTGGAGTGTAAGAATGGGATTCTAAATTTGAAGAAGTTGTCCAAAAAGAGACATTAAGCATTTTCTGAGTAATAAAGAGTTTTGTGGATATGTTTTAAAACAATCCAAGTTTTTTCATATTATATATCTTTGGTTCCTTGAGGTCAATTCATTAAGCTTCTCTTTGGTTATTAGCCATCCTATAATTTCTCTGATCTTAAAGCACAGATTACCCAGAAAACTCCCCTTTATTTCTATTTTAGGGATGCAGACCTTTACTGGGATTTTCAGGAAAAGACTCCCATATATCCTTGGACAGCGAGACATGTTTCCCTGCTAATCCTCTCTGAACCTGCGTGCAGCCTCTCCGTAATATCCACTACATCCATGCCTAGAACTACACACTCTTGCCCATGTGAAATACAGTAACTCATTTTCTATTTTCCTACCTTAGCAAATYTCTTAAGAAATATTCTTAAGCCTATGAGATGGAGGGAAGAATACAATGGTTTTCTAATTTTATTACTACTGCTTTTAGAGTGCCAGACTTTCAAAAAACAACGGACTAGAAAGCCTTATGTTCACAAGAATCTGAGGGACAGATTTTGGCATACTTTGTTTGGCATACCCTCGATACCTAATAACAAGAGGGATTTCTTTAATTTCAATGGTCTGAATGCAAATTAAGGTAGTACTTATTGTAAATATATATGAAAATTTTTTTTCCTTCCACCTGTATTCAGCCAAGAAACATCTGTCCCTGTCCACCACAATGTAAAGACAAATTACATATTAGAATAGGACTGATTTCTGCTTAGCTCTTACATAACGACGCAAGAAGAGGATCAGGGGACTATTGCATCCCTTTTTCATCTACCAGGTGATGCAAGAGCTCATAATTTCAGCCTAAACCTCAAAGGTTATTCATTTTTCTCATTTCGACCAACTGAGCGTATGGAAAAGGACTCAGATAAGCTACAGAAATGAGGGCAGGAACATAGAGACTCTACAGAAAAAAGTGATACCACTTGGATCGTTGTTCTACAAAGGTTTGGAGAGGCAGGAAAAAGAAGAAATGGTGTATCTACCTTCAACTGAGTTAGCCCAATCATTTCCTCTTTCTAGYTGATTCAGTCTCTAAACTTATCTATCTGGTGCAAAATTCAGAACCCAAGCAGTGGTCTCTTGGTTTCCAGACAAAGAAAGCGAAGAAAGATGCTGCTTTTGCAACTAAACTGCCTTATTCATGCTGTGTGAAGTGAGATCAAAGTGAAGCTGGAAACAGTCTGGAGTTTTCCAAAGCATTTGTGAAAGTTACCAAGATAATAAAAGCAGCAGCTATTTTAGTATCTTAAGAAAAAAAACACACCTAGATCAACCAGTTAAATAACTGAGCCATTTTCATGATAAATAGCCCAGTACATGAAGTGATCAAAAAGCATTACTAATTTAAATGAAATTAAAATGTAATTGTCTAACTATGTAAAAGAGATGGACAAAAAGTGTGTCCATTCTATGCTTTTGGTTTTTTATCATAAAAATTCTCCTGGGAAAAAAAAGGACCCTATTGCAATTAAATACTAAATTTTAAAGAATTTTGCAATTAGTATGATATCAGACTTTATTCTACATTACTTTATCCACCAAGGCTGAAAAGTTTTTTTGCAATTGTCTGATGAGAGATGATAGAATTCTTTTCTGCAGAACAGTTTTGAAGGTGTTTTTTTCCCCCTAAATAGTTTTCTCCTGGCACAGAAGTGAAAGACTGCACAACTCCTTTCAAAATATCCCTAGAAGCTAAAAAGAAAAAAAAAAAAAGACAGAATAACAACCCTTCTTCCCCATTATTTTCTGGAGGGAATTCACAAGCATGACAACTCAGAACGAATACACTTCTTACACAGACTATCACAGACAAACTTATATGCAAAAAGTTAAATGAAGGAATTCATGAAAGTGCTCTGCAGATTGACTACATATCCCAAGTTTCCCTATTAAATGTGTTCCATCTGCTTTGGGCACAGCTTCTTTATTCTTTCAGTGCTGTCTATTTATTCATCAAAAAAAAAAAATCACATGAGACCAGATGAAAGCAGAATTCTTCCTACTTAGTTGAAGTTGAGCATTGAGCTATTTTAAGAAAATGAAATTCCCTCTTATTAGAACCTTAGAAACTAAATGTATTTTCAAGGGTGAAATTCACTTTCATATGGAACACCAGTTAAAATACATAGACACCAATTTATACATGCTATGAATCTCATCTTATCTTGAAAACAAAAGTTCAGATCCACATAGCCTAAATTCTACTTATGTACCTGAGACCTTAGGTTTTGGAGGCTTACAGGCAGTCAATAAAGAAAAAAAAGAATGAGAAAGAAAAACATGGCCATACAATATCTAAAAACAAAAACCAACCCTGCCACACTATTATATACAGTTCTGAAGGAAAATATTAATTTTTTAAAATCTCCAATTTRAATATAATTTATACGATATGCTTTTTCAGGGCAAAGATTATATTTCACACAACACAATGTTTCATAGACCTTATTGGATTTTTTTTTTTGTTGCACAGTACAAGTCAAATTATTCCAAACTGTAAAGAAAACTTAAAACATCTAAGACTTACCCCATAATATTTTTTCCTATACTAAAACATGTTAAAAAAGGGAAGGGGGGCAGATTAACTCCCAGAATATTTCATAGCTAAAGAATTCTATGAACCTAATTCATTCCATTTAAATGACCTATGAAAAAATACAAATCTGCAGAAGTATGACTAGTCCTTTTTCTCCCATGAATTTCACATGCCTCTTATCTCAATGGCAAATCTCTCTTTTTCAACCTATTATCTAAAGCAATTACTAACCCAGGAAGAAAGATTTCTAACTCTAAATCAAAAAGTATTTTTAGGGATATAAATTCTGTATTTAAGAAAGGACACGTTCCTTAGGAAATTTATTTATACATTTATTTTTGATCAGAGTAGCTGTCCAGCATTTCTCAAATATGAATGAAATCATGACCATGATGGCAATTCTCCCATCGACTTAATTGGTGAGGATACTAGTAGGTCCTGATGGAAATAATTCTTCAAACACATGGTAAGGAGGGAGGCCAAAGGAAAACAAATTTATTATGTGATAGTGCAATACATTGCATGGATTTAATCAACACAGACACGAACAAGGACAATTCGCAGATGCATATCCATACAGATCTGCAAGAAAGCCTGACAGTGGTCAGAAAAGGCTAGACAAGAAAGACACCAACTTGGGTTCTTTTGGTAATTGTGAGGCTTCAAAAGAGATGAGAGGTGACCTCGGCTCAGCTGTGCTTCAAAAGGAAAAGTGGTGAGGCACATCTCCTTTGAAGCTACAAATCACCTTCACAGAACTGGGTCAGCACGTTCCTCTGAATACCCTCCAGGCACTTGAAAAGCTAGAAGGGAGGTCTTTAATTCCTATTTGGCCCCTCCCCATCAGATGGAAGAAACTGTCTGAAGTAATTCTGAAATACCTAAAATTCTGATTTTTTTTTTTTTGCCACATTCTTCTACAGATGTAGCAGCGTAACTTCATCAAGTTACAGAGTTCTGTTCCGCAAGGCATATTCAGAGTCAGGAAGAGATCCTGATGTTTTGACCCTAAGTTCCCTCATATTTTCTATCTGTGAATTAGAAAGGCGAGCTTTCAAACTAAGAGGAAGAACTACTTCTGAAGTCAGAAACGGCCACAACGTCTAACCTTCTCAGGAACAGAGCAATACAGTTGTTCAGCTCCAGAGAATACCATCTGAGGAGACACAGCACAATCACAAATACGTGGAATCAAGCACAAGCTATACCACTGCTCAATAACCATCCATGATGATATTTAAATTTAAAAGCCTGCATAAACCAAAAAATCTTCCAGTGACTATCAACTGACTGGGACATCTTTTTTTAAGAACACATACTTTTTTGTGTAGTAGATTGATGCTTATTAGAGTTATCAGATGACTAAAGAAAGTATGTCATATGCACAATTTAAATAAAATTAACTAAAGAGCCTAAATTTATAAAAAATATATATTTATTAATTAATATAATAAACTCCTATCCAGATTTATCAGATCCACAATCAGCCCCATTGAACTTACAAGCTGGGGGTGGGGGGTGGAGGGGCGGGAAATCAATTATTGCTCATCTGTTTCTTTTTCTTTTCTGTATCATCTGGATTTTCCCCAAGAATTAAATTATGTCCTTTTTTTTCTTTCTTTCTTTTTCTCTTCTTTTTTTTCTTTTTACATGCGAGCCCTCAGACAAAATTATGGTTAGTTACTTCCTCCACTTTCATTGTTACGCTGATGACACTAGGCTCTATCAGTCTAATGATCATTTCTTTTCAAATGTATTACTGGTTCTAGAAAATTCAAATATCTTTGCCCATCAATTTTTTATGCCTTAATGGTTGGCATAAAGAAAAAAACAACTATGAATAAATCTTGCCAAGGAGTGTTTTGTAATGCTTTTGTAATCCACCTGGAAATAAAGTTACCTGCAAATTTAGAGACAGCATCACAAACTAATTTTCCTCTTGTGGGAAAAGTATAATTTGACTTACCAGAAATACTCAGAGACATTGATTCCCAGCTAATCTTTGGAGTCATAAAGCTACCCATTCAACTATATTTTGATGTTGGAGTACAGACTGAAAAAGTGCAATGTTTTGTTTTGAAGGGAAACATTAGAAATAAGCCATCTCAACTTTCCTTTGATAATCTCAAAGTACTTACTGGCTCATTTCTGCAACAAAGAATTGTTTTGTTCACAATACAAAACCATAGGCAGCTACTCAAAGGTTTGAAGTCAGAACTACCACATGTAGTGTTCTTTCTTTCCTCACAGATTTGTCCAGGTGAAAAAAGATAAAACCCCAACCTACAGAAGCATAAGCATAGATCAGCTGTGTGCTCTCAGTGAGTCCAAAATACTCCAGATGACTTTACTGCACAGCAAGTCTACACCTGCATATTGATTCCAGCACCATCAGACCTTGCTAGACTTGCTAGAGTTGACTTGTAAACCCAGAACAGCCTTAATTAATACCTATGTGCTACTGCTCACGCAATAAGCCAGAAACATAAGATTCACTGTGCAAGTGCTGCGCCAAATGGAAACCTGAGAATCCTATTGCATAGCAATAAAGACATAAAAGCTAGTGGCACAGTTTGGATTAAAACAGTCTCACAGTTTCCTGGAGAAAATTCCCACTCTGCTTTTAAATAATTCAACACCTGTACACACTCCATCCCTGCTTGAGCCTTAATTTTTATGTCATAGTATTTTCTCTGTATCTAATGTTCTCGAACAGTCTTACACTGAGAACCAAGTACAAATATTTGCAGGATCCATTTTTAATCCAGCAGACTGACTGGCAAAAGTCCTATGAAAATCAGTGTGACAATATGAAGACTCTTTATCAGGACTCCCCAAATTTATATGCATTCTTAAAAATATAATCTCATACCATTCTCACAGAACACAGAAATTATTAGAAGGCGTTTAATTAGACAGTCTATGATTAGAGACATCACATCCCTTCTGAAAACAAGAAGCTATATAAATATACCTCAAAACAGTAAAAAATATGAATTCTTTACATAGACATTCTGAGTCCATTCACTCATTACAATCCCTTATAATAGCATCCTCACTTGAAAACTGAGGGTATCCAATATTGTAGCCTCCTGTTAACAGAAAACATTCATCATACATAGTTGTGTTCAGCTCAAATAATGAGAAGTATCACGCTTTCTCCTACATGGACACTCAAACTCATCAGTCACAGAGAGCTTTAAAGCAAAAGGTCTGTGACCCTTTGCTACACGATCTGTGAGGTAATCTAGCACTTCGAATCTTTGGATTCCTTTGTTTCTGTAGTATCCACTAAACTATATCCATGCTGCTATTAGGCTGTCTGACAGCAATGTTATTCTCTTTGACTTCACTGGAAGTATAGTCTAAACACGCAAAATTGGGCCTGAGAATCTTTTGTTCACATTAATTTTCCTCACCATGAAATAGGTCAGATAACAACTGTATTCTACTGCAACAATAAGGAGCAATTTATTACCAGTGCCAGATCAGCATTTAGATTATTTCAGGAGCCAAAATGCATTTTAAAATAAAATGTATAATTACTGTAATTTATGAGCTATATTGCTGTGATCACCAGATTTTATTATGTTGTATATCTGTTATAGGTACTTATCTTTTAAAGAAAATAAACTGTCAGCCATCCTCTGTGTGAGTCACACAGAGGGGTGACAGAGATCAAGAAGCAAGGAATTGAAATCTGTATATATGAATGTATGTGAGCATTATACATTATACCTAAATAGTATGCATACATGTAATCTTATCACACATTTTATACACATAAATTATTTACACATATCTACATTACATACAAATAACTTTTTCCTCATCCAATAATTATTACCATTTAAAAATTGAGAAAACCACACAAGAGATACAGGCATCTGAACAGAATACCCTTCACAGCTTGATCTGTCTAGCAAAGATTTTGCCACTTTTACAACCAAATCTCAGATCTAATTTAAACCACTGCCAATTAAGTTTGAACACATCATCGTATAATTGGAAATGAAAGACGGTATAGGTAGTATCCTTAATATATCTTAATCCTGGTTTGGCCATGATTTTTCTTAAATACCAATCTTGCAAAGAGTGCTTTAACTTGTATACAAGATACCAACAACACCAACCTTCTCTTAGTGAAAAAAAGTTGTAAGCATTATGAAACCTTTATCAGAGTTATTTTTCTGGTTATCAAATGGAAAAACAATTAGAGACATTACAATACCATTTCATCATTATTTTCTCAAAAAAAAGGCACATTCGCAAACTCTCAGATTCAGAGTTTTCCTATTTGCAGTATTCTTCTAAAATAATGGCACTAAGCCACACACGCTTAGGCCGAGAAAAAACTAAGAAGTAGTATCAGTATTCTGGAAGAACATACTCCAAGTAGCATTTAAAGCTCCTGTGAAATTCATTGCAAGGACCCTGCAATTTAAGAATTTCCCCAAGTTGTGTTTTTCCAGTCAACAGTTTATAATATAAAAGAAGCATTATTAATAGTTTTAAAAGTCTTCCCTAGAAATCTCCATAAAGTACCATACTTAAGACATGAATCTGTCCCTGTTATTTCAAAGCTGATGTTCTTGATACTTCAGATATTTTGGGAAGATGGCTGATAATATGCTATGCACCAGCTTACAACAAAACAGTTGAAGTCCACTGAAGTCCATTTTTATGCTATAAAAACAGCACATCTAAGAAATGACAGGAGCTACTCTATCCTATGTCAGGACAGGGGTGATTTTCTTGAGACTGAAACTTACCCAAGGAAATAGAGCGTATTCTATTTGAGGAGTGGATTTTAACTGCAGTAATAAGCATTCGCTAATAATTAACATATGCTTCCTCCTCACCTCATTCCCCACCCCCCAAGAATTAAACAGTGGTTTAAGATGGTGGAGCAATGATTTCAAAAATTTAGGCTTGAAATCTTAAGGTTGCAATAGTATTCTCTTACAGGTCTGCTTTCTGCACTTTTTATTTACAAAGCATGGTCATGAACATCAAAAATCTCTGAAAAGTTGAAATACCTCTTCAGATGGTTGCTACCGACAGAGCGAACAGTTGTGAGCATCTGTCTGGGGACCCACTGGCAGTCTAGCACGCAGGCACATTATGCTATCATAGAGAAATGGGACTGATACTAAAAAGTTTAAGAGAAACTGGCTTTATAGTTTTAAAATTTTACTAGCTAACTGTGCTGTGAATGGAGTTTCTTTTTTAATTAAACTTAAGCAAGTAACATCTCTAGAGTAGATTTGCTTTCATCTAGACAAAATGCTTTATGCCACTAGCCCTCTTGTCTGATTAAACCAGACTCTACTATGGTACATTAGCACCAAAACCTTCAACCAGACTTAACATAATCACTTTTTTATTTCTTTTTAACCATACCTATACCAGGGAAATTTTGCTATCCATTTATGCTGATATAGTTAAAATCTGAATGTAGATAGTGCCTCACTATTTACAATGTGTTTAGATTATGTTCCTCTTTCTCCCAAAAATATGCCAATGATTATTTCTTTTCTTTCTGGGTTCATTCATTGTCAGATTTTGGCAACCTCATTCAGCAGATTTCAAGTTTGGATAAATATTTTTTGGGGGTGGGGGTGGGGGGGAAACGTCCATCAAGTGTTTTGTTATTCAAACCTCCCACATACCATTAACTTTCTTCTTTTGTGTACCCCCATTGATTTGAATGAACAGAGCATATAATGATCACTTTAATCAAGTTAGATATACATTTAAGTGTTGGCAGGATATATCCATAAAGATACAAAGTCAAGACAGGAACTTCATTCATGGACAACGTCCATAATACTCAGTGATACAGTTATGACACCAGCAAGTATTTCCTGTCATGGATTTTGTGAAATGGTCTTCTCTCTAACTAGAAGTAACTTGAAAGATGCACCCAGTAYATGGATACTGCTACAAAATGACAGGTTATAGTCATGATGCCTCATGTGATTATGAACTGTGCTGAAACAATACTTTCTTTTCTTAAAAATAGATGCTCATGCTCATGTGTCTGGGGAAGACTTCGGTCTTTCCTCTTCTCGCCCAGGTAATGTTTACAGCATACAGTCCCAAGATATCAGAGCTGGATCTAAATGAATTGGTGCCTCCAAATGACACCATAAAGAAATAGGACAGATGTAATTTCAAAGTCAGAAGCAGTAAGCTGTTGTAGTTAAACTGCGTTACTAATCTCTAATCAGATCATCATTATTGATGACAGTTACATTTAGTTACTTGTCCAGTATCAGCTCAAATATCTCTGCATTACAGTGCAGACATTTTTAGATGGGTAATTGGGTAAATAATTCTTATCTTAATCAAGTAGGACATGGTCTTGAACTTGTTCAAGCTGGAACGCTCTTGTATTTCAGATTAACATCCTTATTGCCAGGCTAAAAATAAAACATCAGAGAACTGTGGCACTTTACAAATAAATAAATAAGGACAAGCTTTGGTTTTTATTGTGATGCAGAGCAAATGCAATTTCAGGCCCTTCTAAGCTGCTGCCGGGGTGGAGTGCTTTCTGGACCAGCCCTCTGGAAGAAGTCCCTTTCAGAACGTTAATAGTAGCAAGCATGACTTTTTGCCAGACACACAGAAAAGCCTGATCTAGGGTGAAGCTGTCTACCAAAATTCACAGAAAAGAACAATAAGCACATCTTTTGCTAACCATTATAAACTGTTCTTTAACTTAAAATTTCTCAGGCCTCATTTTCTCAAAACCCTAATACATAGGCTAACATTGAAACCACCTAGTCACAATCCTACGTTTAACATAAGTAGGTTTTTAATGCTTTATTAGATATGACTCTCAAAGAGCTACATGCATAGGGACCAGTCCTATATTAATGGATGTCATTGGGAGTTTGTTCAAGTGAAGCAGTATGCATCAGGTCTATCTATAGAAGCCTATTATGGAAGAAAAATGTACTGTTACTAGTCCAAGTGTCTACAGCTATTGATATTAAGATCCAGTATTCATAATTGTGACCACAAATATGAACTGCTTTAAAACACTACATTTAACAAAACTTGATTCTTCTTCAGGTGTTCCTCATTACATGAAACTACTGCTTTAGCTACAGCTTTTATTTTTTTTAACCTCCCTTTGAATTATTCAGGAAAGAGCAGAGGCTTCCATTATAATTTGGTTGAAGAAAATTTTCTGATCACTAGAAGATATGTAGCATGTCACACTTAGTCCTTAATGCACAGAAAATATACTTTTTCAAATATAAAATGCAGTATTTAATTAACAAATTTAGATAAGCTTAAAATATGGAATGTACTTCAATACTTCAATACTGTTGGAGATCACTCTACTGATAGCATTGCATTAGCACACATAGTTAATGTATTCACAGCCTGCAAAGCCCATATACTCCTCTGGGATACAGATTACAGTTTATAGAGGGTTTTTTCCCCTCTCCAAACATGAAGATTATATCTCTTTTTTTACTGAAAACACTATGGAATTGTCTTTCTGTTGGTTCTCTCTAAAAACCCATAAAATATTAGCCTCTAGAAATAAGAATTTGTCATTGTAGCCAAAGTCAGAAATCTCATTGACCCTCAAATCTAATTGTTGGAAATTTCAGGACATTTTTGGCAATGAGCAGATCAAATCCGTGGATTACAGTTTCAGAGTTCTATTCCTATAATTATTTAGACTATACTCAGATTTCTTTGCAATCTGTGCATTAAAAAAGGTGTCTCTTATTTAAACTATGTAGAGTTTATATTCTCACATACAGAACTGCTAGAGTATCTGTAGCTAGGAGAAAATGTGTGCATGTGTGTGTATGTGCCTGCATATGTGTGTGTACACGTGTGTGAGTGAACACTGAAAAATATATTTTCACTTAAAAAAAAAAATGAAGCAAATTTTACTTACCAGATAGGCTTCAGTTAAATATTTCCACTATGGGCATTTTGATCCCATGGCAGAAATGCCTAAATATTATGTAAATATCATCTTATAATCTTTTAATGTTTGTATCATAGTTATATATCTCTCCCCCTCACTTTCTTCCACTCTCTGAAAGAAGTGACATGATCATGGAAAAGATCAAGAAAGAAAAGACAGAATGTTATGAATTGCACAAAGAAAAAAAAATAACAACAAAAATTTTTTGAAGCATCCCAGCTGATGTCTTAATAAAACCCAAAACTAAACCCTTACTCACTGTCCTTACGAGCAGTGAAGTGTAGCCCAATTAGAAGTCCTACATCTGTGACAATCTTAAGGTAACACTTTTTTTTTTGGTCATTCTCTCCCTTTCAGATTTCTCATTAAAGCACTGCCGTTACTCCACTCCGGCAGATCTTTTATTATCACAGCATCCAAAATAACTGCCTTATCTGCAAAGTCTTTTTTTTTTTTTTTTGGGGGGGGGGGGGACAACAATTTTTCACATATTCCTACAGTGTACAAGATTTTACTATTAGAGGTGAATCTACAGTACTCAATTTTAAGTTTCTATAAAGAACATTTACTCATTCTTTGGAGTTTCTACATAATCCAGATTACAAATTACCAATGTATTCATCTGCCCCTTTTTTCCGCTCGCCTCCTGACCAGTCAGACCTAATCCTCTTTAGGCTAAGTTAAAAATCACTCTACAAGGTTCCAATGACTACACTGTTTAGCCACCGACTACAAAAATGACAAAATTGCATGAAGAGCTGTTTGTGTAGACATGTAAAATTAGGTGCTTACGCTGGATCTGAATCCCAGCTTCTACCTGAGTGTCTTCATGCTCTCCTCTCCCCTTTGAATTTATTTAGGTTTTTCTTTTTCTATTCTTCATGAAGTTGTCCTCTCTCTAGCCTGAAAGCTCTGCATATTTTACTGCCCTTTTTATGACTTCACTGAGTCTTCTACACACAGCATCTTCTACCACAAAGCATTGCTGATGAATGTGAGAAAACATCTTCTCTTTGGCTCTGCTTTCAGCGTAAAAGGAGTCATACAGATCCCAGGTAGTTTCAATGCTACGTTCAGGCAACAGCTTTGCTTACGATTCATGCTGCCTTGTCAAACAGTAGTGGAAAAAACGACAGCTTCTGATCCCTGCGCCTCTGCTCTCCCCGGTGGATCTCTTTTTTTGTTTTTCTCTAGTTATTCTTAAAAAAAAAAAAAAAAAGTTATGTTTTATATTCACTTCTAAACTTCATGGTATGATTGCAAAAGAAACATAAGAAAGAAAAATATAATCAGAATTATTCCCTCATATCGTAGGTTATCAGATATTACCCTCTCATATATTTATCCACCTTCAATCTCAGCCACATTTTGTTTTCAAGGAAATTAATATTTTTCAAATACAATCAGTTGCAAGATCAACTTCAAGACTACTAACCTTCCTCTTCCTCAGCTGTCCTCTTCCACAATATTTTGAAACACAGAACAACATAGCCTATGCCCTCCAATGACTACAGAGGTATATACCTTTAGCATGCACATGGGTGCCCACTTTTTTTACACGGGTAAAAGTTTGTGACTTCTAGTCTCTTAGCTCTTCCAGAAAACAATAACTTGAGAAAGGTAATCCCTGAGTCCTGTGATGCTGTCCCACAAACCTTATTTGGAAAAAATATATATATATTAATTCATGTCAGTGAAATCACGTGAAAGTGCGAGTACCATTACAGAACATACAAGATCAAGGTCTCATCTTGTCCCCACTTGGTTTTACTGATATGATTTTTTTTTTCCTCTCTCCTTATTTGGGAGTTAGGAAGGAGGAAAGAAAAAGAGAGTGAAAAAGCAAAGGGCTTTAACAAGATGATCTATGACAGCTGTTTGTGTGATAATCTCTGCTAGGTGTTTTGTTAGCAAAATCCTTACAGTAGGGGAAAAATGAGCCATTGTTTAAGACTATCAGTTTCTTTAAGTGCAGCCAACAGACTTCTGAATGCATCTATTCATCTCTCTCTCCTGAAAAAGCAAAACACAATTCCTTCTAAGCATGTTTTGAATAATTTGGGGTATATAAGTTCATCATTCAAAAAAATTCCAGCACTAGAAATGTGTGCGCTCTATGTCCATCAACTCTCCAGTATTTACGTCTTCAAAGGCGATTATCAGCATCACATACATCACTTATGTGGACTTCAGAGAACACAAAAGAAAAGAGAAGTTTTATACTGGTGTTCATGGTAATGCTTTGCTTCAGCTATAGATAAAACTTATCCCTTACAAAAAAAGGTATGGTCGTATCAAAAATGTATATTGCAACAGCAATTGAAGAAGCTGTTAAAAAAAAAGACCAAACATTGAAGAATTTAGTGGTTCTTTTCATGAGAAGATTCACTATAAATAACTGTTTCCTTAAGCAGTTTCTCCAACACTAAGTTTTAAAAGAGAATGTTCTTCCCATTGTATGAACTGTGCCAATAAACATTTTGTTCATAAATACGGTGCCAGTCAAATTATTTCAAGCTTTTATTTGAACATTTTGGGATATATATATTTTTTTCTTCTGTTCCAACAGCTTTTGCATTCTCTTTCAGGTTTGGTGAATCTAACAGTGATCTGCCCTGAGCTAAGCTACTATGATAAATTACTGAAGATTCAAAGTCAAGAGATAATTTCTCAACACATCAGAATTAATTCTAAAGACAGTAAAATTACAGCACTTTATACCACTTAAGAGCCGGCACAGGTGTTTTAAGTGTTTACCTGCAATATTGTGTGTCTTTGGAATACATTTTTCATGATTTTTTTTAACTGAGAATGAATCATATTAAATTGTAAGGCTGTCTTATTTTTCTTTTTTTCTTTTTTTTTTAAATGTGCCTGGAACTTCCAACTCTTCAACAAAGTTGCAACCAGAGTAAATTAAAAACTAAGAATTTAAGATCAGATAGTTTTATGGTATGTTTTCTATACCACTTATTTCTCTTTCTCAGCTAACATAAAATGCATTTAYAAATGAAACAGTTTCTAGACTCCAAGATACCAAACATTATTATCTCTCATGGACTCCTATATATTTAATGTTTCTGTCGTTTGGATTTCAGTTCCCCAGCAACTAGATCCATTCTTGACCCACTCCTTCTCTCTGGCCCTAAACATTTCTCACTCTTGGTTGGGAAGCTATGCTCAGCACCAAACAGTACCAGACAGTACAGAAATAAAAAAGTTACCATGATTTTCCCCTGGAAAGACAAATGGAGAAAAAAGGAATGAGCTACACAGGAAAGACTGCAGTTACTTCTCTTAACATAAATTGGCAAACGCTCAAAATACCATTCTGAGATTTCAGATACAATATTAGAGTCTAACAGAACAATGAATTTTCTACAATTAGAAAGAACGCCAGTAAAAAAGCACAACTTTAGTTGTGTAACAAACGCAATTACATGCTTACATCTTAAAAATAAACAATACTGCTCCTTCACACACACAAACAATATTTTTGTATATATTATTGCTTGTAGTTACTTTCCCAGTATGGCATCTCCCTGAAAGTACATTTGTTCACCTTTGTATTTTGCTATGAAAGTGACTTTTTCCTCCCCTCTACATAAACCTAGGAGTTACCTCCTTGTGGTAAAATATCAAGGGCATAGGTTGCATTTCAATCATTATTTAGGCCGCCAGTCATACACAGCCCGATCCCCATTCTGTGGATGAAAGCTTCCTCTGATGCTCCTCTAACTTTGGACTGAGCACGTAACCCCCTACGTGAAGCATGGACGTGAGCCTCGGAGAAACGCTGGCGACAAACAGCCAGGCCCTTAGCATGTGGCCACCCAGCAGGGACCGGTGTCCGGCTGTTTGAGTGCTTCTCCTCTGCTCTGCAAAATGACAAATTGCTTTAACTTACACTATCTGCAGGGCTTTTTGGAGCTGGAAGGAAGCAGATGCTCATCCAGTCAGGCACTGATACCACCTGAGAGGCAGCAGACACTTCACTCCATCTCTGCTGGGCTGCTAGTTTCCACCTCCACGCTGAAGATCAGCTGTTGGCTGTGAGAGCTTCAGTATAAAATCAATTAGCTTACATCATAGATTTTGTGAGGTTTATTTGCCCTATCACAGGTTTTTACACCCAGCAACAATCTTTGGCGCTCAAACTAAGTGGCTTCTTAGGCCGGAGTGGCTCACGTGCACACGACATGCAGAAGGACCTTCACTGCATGGTACTTGGCCCAGGCCCCAACTGGAGACCTTCTACAGCCCAATTTTGTGTTTTTCCAATTCGATGTGCTTGAAATAATGTGAAGGCTGTGGTACAACTTGTCAGTGTATTTGTATATGATGCCAACAATTTCTATCGCGTGCCATAAGGTACATGGAGGAGTCTGAGAGAAAAGATGCTTAGTTGGGTAAGCTTGGATGATGAGGACGCAGAACACACAGGGAAGTTAACACATCCGAGAGTGCAGAAGCACTTGCACCGTTTCACTCCACGTAGTATCCATTTCTTAGTTAAAGAATTTATACCAGCATTTATTAAGTTTTTATTCCCTCCACTATTGTCCTGCTTCCAAGATCTACTAAAATATAAATATTAATAATGTGAACCCATTCTTCCTTTTGTCTGTCTGTGCATTTTACTGACCACCTTAAATGCCTTCAACCTCCCTATCATTAACCACACATGAAACAGCTTTAAGGATGAGTAATTATGTAAAGTAACACAGTATTCACAGTATGGCTTCTGTAAGTAAAGTTCCTGTAATGCACAAACATTATGCAAACTGCTCATTTGTATATGTTCCTGCAATTTAGAAGTAACCTAACAAGGTTATTTAGAAAGGATTGTGCACACTGGTTTGCTTGAGCTGATGTTAAATAAAAGTTATCAACATATGACTTATGCAATTAAAAACAGAGTTAAACCAGCTTTGGGAATTATACCTGCTTTAATATATTTTGTAAAAGATTAGGTTCATTTATTCTGAAATGCTTCTGTTTCACCTACCGCCTTGCCAAATTGTTAGCATAGAAGAAACATTAACAACATAAAAATTTTTCTCTTGATTTCCATTGTTTATAATGGTATACCATATATAATGCCACTTTTAAGAATGCACAAATTCATAAATAAATGGTTTAAAATATACGCTAAATAAAAACAAGTCAAGCAAACCTGAGCTTCACCTTCCTTTTGCTTCCTTTTATTCATGTCCTGTGATAAAGATCCTGTAACCTCCTTGGTACCAGAATACTCAATTCAACTGTGATTTTAGTTCTTTTACATCATTTATCAGCTCTAGACACCCTGGGTTTTACACTGGAAAGAAATGTATTTATTTTCTTAGGAAGCATTACTTCCTGCTATTTACCACATCACCTTTCTCCTGAAGTCTCCTGCCGCACCACTTTTATTTTTCGTCCCTTCCCACTGTCTCTTTTCTGTTTCTAATTTACCCTACTAGTGGCAACCTTACTGCACTAGGAAATGGGCTTAAGCTCACAAAATAAATCACAGTAGGTAAACAGGTCATTTTGTATCTACAAGTGTAAGCCACAGACAGTCTTAATGAAAAGTATGAAGTCCAGCTCCAAGCAGTTAATTCTTATTAAATACCACACAGTCTTCTCAGATGTCTAGAGAAAAGGAAGGAATAAAGGGATGAAGACGACAGTTTCTGCTACTAGCTAGTTGGATAAAACTTGATTCTCTTATAATATTTCTTCTTTCCCCCCCCCCCCAAGTACAGTATTAGATGCAAGGTCCACCAATATTTTTCATATACAGAAAAGAGAAATAAACGAGTCCCTCCTCTCAGCATGGTTTGCCAACAACTCCTCTATTAAACATCTAAGATGCACTACAAGATTTTCCTTTTTTCTCTACTTGCTGCTATCCATAGCCTGCTTTTTCACTTGTTTTGTTATTAACATCATAAACATACCATCAGGTATCCTGAGCTAAGGATATACATTTGTGTCCCTTATATCATCTAGGTTCCAAGAGTTACCAAACGTGCAGAAGATTCATGTCCTCATTCTTGGGCGGGTCACAGAAGTGTTTTCCTGCCTCCCTGTGACCGAGTGCTTAGCTTGCTTAATAGGGCCAGATAAAGACACATTGGCATATAATAACCACCTCTTGCTCCAGTCCGGCCACTGCTCTGCTCCCTGACTTTTGCCAGGCAAGACCAAAGCAGCCTGAACTTACAGCTCTGAAATCAGTGCTGTTACTGACTTCACTGAGAGCAGGAGCAAGATCCCCACAGGAAGGAAAACTGGCACGAACTCCCTTGACTATGTTTTCATTTGTGGCTTACAGTCAGCTAAAAAAAGACTACAGCAAGGCACAGCTTACCTTATGCATACAAAATATTCAAGCCAACAGTCTGAGAAATCACGAAACCTTGCCGCTATGCTTGAGCTTTACGAAAGGAGATGAATGTTTTGGAATGAGGGGATACAAGGCACTCAAATAATCAAGAGTCCAACATTATTAAGGAGGATTCTTTCTACATATGCAACCTACAAAAATGGAGCAAATTTACATAATTAATAATTATATTACAACTGATTTTGTATCCTGTTATAACTTCTCTTTCATTTGAAGGAATACATTTACTAAGATGATAATGTAATTGTTTCCACTTCATTACATACAAATATTCCCTCAGGGCTGAAGGTTAATGACATTAGAACAAACGGAAAGCATTTCCTCAGTGGATCCATCAAGAGATGAAAAGGGCTGCCTCCGAGTTCTTCATTCCTTCTAGCACACTCACTAAACTGCTCTCACCTCACTATTCACTGATATTCCCAGGCCTTCCATAAAGACAGCAAAGCTCTTTGCCTCCTGGTATCTGTGAGAGTCCATTTGATCTGACCTCCCACATGCCGTTATGGTTTTCTTCCTTCCCCATCTCCCATTACTTTGAAATTAAATATGAAGAAAAATACAGCCAAATAGCTTACTAAAACGTCATATAGTTGGGGTGGGGGGGGATTCCTGTAATTCTCAAATTCTTTACCCCAAATCTCTTGCTGCCTTTTTTTTTTTTTTAAACACATTTCTGGTTTTCTGCATTTCTGAATTTCTGAACAACTCTCACTGTGCTAAATTCCCTGCTCTGACTGAGCAAAGCTCAGGATTCAGAAGGAAGATGATGTAAGGAAATTCAGAAGCTGTAAGGGAAATCCTCGCTTTCCCAACTCTCACTCTCTTTGCAACCTATTCTATCAGTATCAGTGCTTCATACGTTTTAGCTAGCAGAAATGTACCAACAGATGATATTCAGCATAACTCTTTCAGAAAAATAAACTGCATATATAAGAATAGATGACTCTGCAAAGGCCTGAAAAGACAAAAAAAATGAAGAGAGAAGAAAGTAACTGCAAAGCCCTGTACTGTATCATTGCATAAATAATGCTAGTAATTATATCAGGACCATTCTAGTACGTAAGGTTTTGCAGCAAAGAGCTCCAAAAGCCTGCATAACTTCTATTTTGAATCATCTTGCATCCTTGTTGCCATACTTTTTGTGGTGTATAAGACATTTGTATACCAAGATCTTATCTATAAAGTCCCAGCCATGAATTAGTATTTAAGACTGAGTTAATATTCCCTGGAAGAAAAGCCATGCAATTTCTTTCAATTTTAGTCAATTTGTATCAGGCTCTTTGAGGGCAATTTATTAAAGTAATAAGGTACAGTGGATGGATGAAAACAACAGGAAGGACCCTTCATGAAGCAAAAGTTCTTGCAGATGCCATCGGGCACCAGACCTGGCTGTTTATTATCTATAATTTGTAGAATAATAGATGGCCTTTGAGACCAAGTCATGGAGAAGCCAAATCACTTTATGACATAAAGGATTACTTTTCTTCCCAAAACTGACATCAATGATTGCTCAAACTCTGATCTGGAAAATGGTGAGGAAAATCAGCTTTACTAAACTATGAAAAACATCTTTTCTTGGAGGCTCTTGGGAGGTTCTGACCTTACAGTAAGCAGGTCACAGCATATCCTGCAAAGCTCTTATTTCACAGAATCACAGAATCACAGAATCACTGAGGTTGGAAGGGACCTCTGGAGATCATCTAGTCCAACCCCCCTGCTCAAGCAGGGTCACCTAGAGCACATTGCACAGGATTGCATCCAGGCGGCTTTTGAATATCTCCAGAGAAGGAGACTCCACCACCTCTCKGGGCAACCTSTTCCAGTGCTCTGTCACCCTCACAGTGAAAAAGTTTTTCCTCATGTTCAGATGGAACTGCCTGTGTTTCAGTTTGTGCCCGTTGCCTCGCGTCCTGTCGCTCGGCACCACTGAAAAGAGTCTGGCCCCATCCTCTCGACACCCTCCCTTCAGATACTTGTACACATTGATAAGATCTCCTCTCAGCCTTCTCTTCTCCAAGCTAAACAGGCCMAGCTCTCTCAGCCTTTCCTCATAAGAGAGATGCTCCAGTCCCCTAATCATCTTTGTGGCCCTTCGCTGGACTTGCTCCAGTAGTGCCACATCCCTCTTGTACTGGGGAGCCCAGAACTGGACGCAGTACTCCAGATGTGGCCTCACCAGGGCTGAGTAGAGGGGSAGAATCACTTCCCTCGACCTGCTGGCAACACTCTTTCTGATGCACCCCAGGATACCATTGGCCTTCTTGGCCACAAGGGCACATTGCTGCCTCATACTTAACTTGGTGTCCACCAGCACTCCCAGGTCCTTCTCAGCAGAGCTGCTTTCCAGCAGGTCAACCCCCAACCTGTACTGCTGCATGGGGTTATTCCTCCCCAGGTGCAGGACCCTGCACTTGCCTTTGTTGAATTTCATGAGGTTCCTCTCTGCCCACCTCTCCAGCCTGTCCAGGTCTCTYTGAATGGCAGCACAGCCCTCTGGCATATCCGCCACTCCTCCCAGTTTTGTATCATCGGCAAACTTGCTGAGTGTGCACTCTGTGCCTTCATCCAGGTCATTGATGAAGAAGTTGAACAAGACTGGACCCAGGACTGACCCCTGGGGGACACCGCTAGCTACAGGCCTCCAACTAGACTCTGTGCCGCTGATCACAACTCTCTGAGCTCTGCCATTCAGCCACTTCTCAATCCACCTCACTGTCCACTCATCTAACCCACACTTCCTGAGCTTGTCTATGAGGATGCTATGGGAGACAGTGTCAAAAGCCTTGCTGAAGTCAAGGTAGACAACATCCACTGCTCTCCCCTCATCTACCCAGCCAGTCATTCCATCATAGAAGGCTATCAGATTGGTTAGGCATGATTTCCCCTTGGTGAAGCCATGCTGACTACCCCTGATCACCTTCTTTTCCTCCACATGCTTGGAGATGGCCTCCAGGATGAGCTGCTCCATCACCTTTCCAGGGATGCAGGTGAGGCTGACTGGCCTCTAGTTCCCTGGGTCCTCCTTCTTGCCCTTTTTGAAGACTGGCGTGACATTGGCTTTCTTCCAGTCCTCGGGCACCTCTCCTGTTCTCCATGACCTTTCAAAGATGATGGAGAGTGGCTTAGCAATAACGTCCGCCAGCTCCCTCAGCACTCGTGGGTGCATCCCATCAGGGCCCATGGATTTGTGGGTGTCAAGTTTGCTTAAATGATCTCTAACCCACTCCTCCTCCACCAAGGGAAAGTCTTCCTCTCTCCAGACTTTCTCTCTTGCCTCCAGGGTCTGGGGTTCCTGAGGGCTGGCCTGACCAGTAAAGCCTGAAGCAAAGAAGGCATTCAGTAACTCTGCCTTCTCTGCATCCTTCGTCACCAGGGCACCCACTCCATTCAGCAAAGGGCCCACATTTTCCCTAGTCTTCCTCTTGCTGCTGATGTATTTGAAGAAGCCCTTCTTGTTGTCCTTGACATCTCTAGCCAGATTTAATTCCAAATGGGCCTTAGCCTTCCTCGTCGCATCCCTGCATACTCTGACAACATTCCTATATTCCTCCCTATATTCCTATTTGCTGCTTTATAGATGATGTTGTGTATTTGTTTATAAATATCCATTGTGATATTTTACTGTGAAAGTAAGTTAATATGCTTAGAACAAGGAATTAGTGTCACCTTCTTTAACTTTTTTATTATCATTTATATTAGATTCATCTGTTGTCAGTTTTTCATTGTCTTTCTTGAAGAAGTACTAAAGGGAGAGGGGGAGGAAAAAAATTTTTTCTGTCTCACAAAACTTTCTGAGATTCCAAATACTCTCACACTTTTCATGACACGGAACCAAAATCACCTGCAGAAAAGCGAGCAAGTGATGAAAATACCTATCTATCTATCTGCCTCATTTTCAGGAAACTCACCTGAATATGGCAGAAGCTAATTCACATAGCAATCATAAACCAAACTAAAACAAAGGCCCGAACCTTGCTTTCTCCCATCTTAAGGGAGTTTTCACCCACAGGGTTTTCTAGAAGGGCCAGCTAGGCCAGCAGTACCCATTGGGAACTGCAGCCTTACTGTTTATACGTAGTCATAATTATGCTGTTATTTTCTACACCAAGTCATACTCCCTTGTGTAGACAACTGTTAAACACACCCCAAGGCTCTCAACATACACGTAACATGCTACCTACATACACACACACAGATAAGCAATTCTTCCTCCCTATAAAACCAGCTCTCTTCAATGCAAAATTTTCTTGCAGTGTAAGTTTAAAAAAARAAAAAGAAAAAAGGCCAAAAAAAAAAAAAAAAAGACCAGTTAACTCATAATATATTTTCCTTCTACATTTTCAAGAACAAATATTAGTAAAACAAAATGTTTTTCTGATTTTCAAGACCATGAAAATTTGTGCTTTAATAAAACCGTCATAGCAGGTCTCTAACTTCTTACGGTATTTTTTCTCCTTGCTTTGTCCCTTGGCTACAGGCAGCTGAACAGAAGGAGCACTGGAAAAGTGAGCTGGTTGATAGTTAGTGACCTACTGAATCCCATCCGCTTGCACAGATGTTTTCACAAACATCTCCCATCACCAGCAACTATTCAACTGATGAAAAACATGTCCACGAAATTTAGATAATTAATCAATGACTGTATCAAAAATCCCATTTAACTTCTTAGTTCTTCAGCAAATGATTTACATGAGTAGAAAGAAGAATTTGGGGTTAAAGGATGTCTCATTTTGAACATCCTGTAATAACAGATGTTCCTTCCCAGTCCAGGAATGGTCTTTGCTTAATCACCCGTAGCGGCTGCAACTATGAAGTCTGATGAACGGACAGAAAGAATATTTTCAAATCATTAGGACACTTAGAAGTTTATTCAGCTACTTTACTGGAGCAGGGCAAAACCGGAACAAATTGGTAAATCTTATCACATAGCTGTTAGTATAGTTCCCCTAGAAACAACTAACTACAACTAATGAGGAGAATGAATGACTCATTTGGATCATCGTAGGAGAAATTTTTCTCCTTTTCTCCTAAAGAAAGTCTCCCTAGCATTATACTTTTACATTTATTTTCTATAATGTTGTTTTCCTTATTAAAAAAGAACATAATACAAGAAAAAATGAAAACATTCTAAAAACAACGGTGAATGATAGCCCAAAATACTCATATAGTGAATATTAGATATCACTCATAACATTTAAGGAACCGTATTTCCTTCTCAATCCAATGGTAGTGATGTTTCATCTAACTCATCTTTGGCGAATTTCATTTAGCAACATTTAACTGGACATCACCTTGTTTTCCCATATTCTGATGTTCCCAAACTCTCAATTTTAAACAATGACTAAGGAAAATACAAAACAACTGGGTTAATCTTCCTTTCTTAACACAACAACAAGAAAATCTCAGGTATTAAACTAAGTTTTATTTTATAAAAACACTGAGTTATCAATTACTGTGTCTGACCTCAGTACTCTTTCTCTGTCTAGAAAGCTTTGCTATTCTACTGTTCTACATTTTAGAAAACAAACAAAAAAATATGAATCATTGTTTCAGTAGCATGCAGCAACTATCTTTCAATCCTGCTAACACATGGGAAATGAATTCATTCTYTACTGAAAGCGCTGTCTTACTCCACTGGGGCTGTTTGTCAGTTCCTCCAGAGTGACRCTAAATCAAGTTGCAAAGCACTGTAATGTAAATCACAGTCTAATTTACTTGTCACTGTGTTGTGACACTTGGTTAAAAACGCTTTTTAATTGCAAGGATAAATTATACATTAACAATTCTTAGCGGCAGTTTCAATACAGTATCAGATTATTTCACTCCAGAGAAAGAAGCTGAACAACCACTGCCGCAAGCTATGACAGAATATTTTTAAATTGTCACTTTGTCCAGATTGATGGTGGTGGTGGTGTTGTGATGATGAGTTTTATCCCCCACAAAAACAAAAGACATAATCCAGTCTTTTATATTCAGTAAATCATAGAGAAAAAGTACCCTCTTTTCTTGAACCATTCAGATCACTCCAGCTTCTCACTTGCGAATTATTAGTCAGACTCCCTAAAGTAATATGAAGTGGCTCTCAGTCATGCTGAAAAATAAACCTCCCTCTCTTCTATAATCTAGGATGGGAAAATGATTGAAGGTAGAACAAATTACATAAAAAAATTTTTTTTTGAGTAATTTTTAGTGATTTTGAATGTCCCCACTTCCGGGGACGCTCCTGTCTCTCCACAAACAGGTCTATCTTTTGGAAGCTGGACTGAAACCAGCAGCTCCTGTAGCCATCATTTAGTAACCAGCAAGCAGTGATCCATACCTGATCCGACCTCATGCCCTGCAGGTGAAAGGCTCCTTACTGCAATTACTAATACTAGACCAAAACAAAGTACTTAGCAGAACTTAAAAGTCAATGCTATGGCTCATCTGTATATTGCATTTTGTAAATGCAGCTCCTTAGTTGCCTCATTTCACATAGCTCACCACACCACCAGAATGGGTTGCTACAGCGGATGGAGCTATGCCCCACACAATCTACTGCTCTGCAATCCAGCCACAACTCACAAAATATGAGCTAAGGGTATTCCTTCATTGAGGCACAACATGAATGGATTACAGGGACTATGCAAAGGCTACACTATCAATGATCAGATATGAAAACGCATGCTTATTTTAATATCACAGAAAAAAAGGTTATACTTTTTTGCTTCTGAACGTCTGATTCCATTTAGCTGATGGCCACCTCAACCTTGACGGTCTTAATCGTCAAGGTTGAAGCAACCAGACTCAAGAGCTCTTCAAAGCGGGGAGCCAGAAACAAGATGGGTTTCTTTCCCCGCTACCTCCCATTTCAGATCTTATCCTCTTATGAGACAGTTGAGTTTGCAGATAAATCGGAGCCCTTGGCCTCCACCTCTGCAACACCTGCCACATGACATGGGAGGGGTGTCACTTTCCTAGTCCACCGTAGCTACCTTATCCTATTGCTTGGCTGTTTTGGGAGATTTTTTTGTTTGTGGGTTTTTTTTTTTTTTTTTTTTTTTAAGAAAAGAAAAAGAGTCTTTCCCCAGATCCCAAAGATTGCACTTTTTCAGTGATCAGTAACCGCTGACTTGTGAGTTATTATGGGTCGGGGGCCTGTGCTTGCATCCTGTGCCTGTGTTTCCAAGGCCTTTACTGTTATCCCAAGGTTAAACTGTACAGCATAACAACGCTGGTTTACACAGCTAGTTCTCATAATTAGTCAATAACAAGCCTAATAGGCCAGGACTGGGCCTTGCAGAGTTAGGCCAGTTCACATAAGGCACAGCTAACATAAGATACAGCAATACTATTTTTACTGGCCACTGGGTAAAAAAATGCTTATACAGTTAAAATAGTATACTTATGTTTGGGATCACAGCAAGCTGATATTAAACTCTTAGTGTGCTTCTACTGTACAACTGTACTACAGGCCACTGCTTTAGTTACAAGATGAAAAGTAGCCCTAATTTAAGCAACTGAACTCTATATATGTTGCTATTGCAGAAAGTACCTTGGAATTCATTTAATGCTCCTGAAGAGCCTGAATCTCATCCAAACGATAATGTAGTGGTAGAGTACGCAATAATGACTTTTTAGTGGCTTCTGCTGAAGCGGTCACATAGCAGTTGTAATTGGTCCCTCTCTTGACACATTCCATTTCAGAGACTTTCTGGCACTACATAAAAGACCTAAAACTTGCAATATGTATCCTTTCATATAATACAGATGGAAATATTTTAATGAAATATTTATGTCAGAATGGCACCATAAGCTTCAGAATATATACACAGATCTTGTGTTGAATCTTTTATCCTAAAGACAAATTAGACCATTTCTTATAATTTCTGTGATTTATACTGTTAACAAGCTGCCCTCCTCTTTTCTCTTCTGATTCTTTAAAAATTATTGAATAGATATGAAAATCAGAAGTCAGATTACCTAAAGGAATGAGGTGCCTAATAGGCACATAGGTGCTTAGAAGATTTTTTAATCTTCTTAACCATCTTAACCACCACTAAAGTATGTAAGTGCTGAGCGCCTAATTCTCTAATTGTGCCCTGATATACAGTTGGTTGGTATTAGGCTGTAAATTATTGTACCTGGCATGCACAGTAAATCTGCTTATTAAAATTCCCTTTGTGAATATTTATGGAAAGTTTACAATCTCCTGTGCATAAGAGACCTGTATTATCACAGAGTAACTTGGCAGTTTCAAATAAGTCTAACATAATTAAATCAAGCAAATCAAAAATGAAAGAAAGTACAACAGTGTGAGAGGCTGACATCCTGAAATTTCATGAAATTGTGGAGTTAGAAGCATCTGGGATGTTACAATACCAAGCTCCCAAATACTCATCTAAACAGTCTTACTTTTAAAAACATAATTCTTGTGTCAAGCTCCAAAATATTGATTTAAATAGTTTTGCTTTTAAAAACACAACTCTTGCTAGTATTTCTAAAATTACATTGTTCAGATAAAACTTCGTATATTGAATTACAAATGAGATTAGCTAATGGCCATTTCTATGACATCTCTTTTTTGGAGTAGATTGTGAGTGTGCCTTCAATAGTATTTAAAGTTTCATAGGGCAGAGACTGCAAGGGAACCCCCAAATTACCAATTCCAGTTGCCCTACTACAAAAACTGTTTAAGCTACTTCATAAAGTGGTCAAATACCATTTCCAAAAGTTCTTTGCCCCTCTTCTACTCCTCCAAGAGGCTGTTTCAGAACAATTTTTATGTTTAAGAACCTCCTTCACATTTCCAAGTTAATGTATTCCTGACCAGTTCATAATTCTTCTTGGCTTTTTTTCCCTTTCCTGTATTTGTGCTGGATGCTTAAAAGTGGTGTTTTTGTTTGTTTCCCCCCCCCCCCTCTTCTGACTGGCATAACAAAAGAGGTTCTTTTAGTCATCTTCTGTATGCTAGACCTCCATTCCTATAGTCACACAAGAGCCCTCTCTGCACATTCATTTAAACTCACCATTCAGGAACATGGGGAACCAGTATAGCTGTGTTAGCACTTGCTTTTCTCTTTCCTCATAAAATTGTAGTCATACTTGTCTTTTTCTTACTGAATCAGATTAATAGATTGCAATTATTTAACRATCTGGTGTGACTAGCTGTTTTTATTCATCTCTCATTTCCAGCTGATGAGCTCCCATTTTAAAGAAAAAATTCTTATTAAGCTCTAGATACAACACTTCACATGGTTTTGTATAAAACCATTTCAATTCCTAGTCCCTTACTTCTCCAGAAAATTCAGTTCTTCATACTGATGAACCATCCCAGCTTCACAATGCAATTTTTATTAGCATGACTCAGCTTTAGTGGCTTATGAGCATTATATGTAACATATTTGGGCATGTAATTTTTGTATGCATTTCCACATGATCAATTTTGTGAACATTTATGGCTGTAATGTACAGATGCTACCTACCTAAGGAGCCTGCACTATGTGACTAAAGGAAAAAAAGTGKGGAACATTAGAAGAATGGCTGCAAAAGTCAAATAACTTCCCCCCCAAAACACACACCCAATAATCCGGTGAATCCAGTAACAGATTTCAAAGTATAATCTGAATATGCTATAGATGAGTTCTATATCTAATTTGGACCTCTTAATACCATTTTGACAGTATAAAGGAGTTTGAAAATGGCTGCATAACCCATCATAGCCCTTTATAATGGCATAAAGAAAGATAAGACTTAATTTTAAAAGTACAGTATTTGATTCTGATCAGGAAGTCTCCAAAAAAATGTGATTTTTCTTTTAATGGAAAACCTACTTCCAAGTAACTGAACTTTTTCCTCAGGGAAAATTTCAGGTGGATGTTGTAGATAGTGGATATTTTTTTCTTAGAGTTGCTTTGATCTGAACCCAAGTATTTTGCATCACTAAACAACCTGAAACACTTCATTTGAAGTCACAGCAACTTTAATCTCTTCCTTGTGAGTCAGGCACTATTACTAGATGCCATATTCCATTAGGTGATTCTTTAAACTCACTTTTTTGAATTCCTTCCATTTTTTGAATCTAAAAAAGTATTTTTTTCCTACAAAAAAAACTGTGAAAGTTTTGTTAAGTATTCTTTTAAGTATTGTTGACAAGCTGGTGCCACTTTCTTTTTTTTCCCCTCTGCAATTTTTTTTCCAGTCTTTAAAGCTTCATTTCCCAGGGGTATGTGTAAAATCTGTGAGTACAGTAATTCTAGTTCTAGTAAGAACTTCTAACAAAGCTTTCCATCTTTACATGGAAACATCTATTTCTGCTTCCTAAGGAAGAACAGATTCAAAACACAAATGGTAGATTTAATTAAGAAACATGGTCAAAGTAGTTGAATTTGATGCCTAAACATATGACTGCTTTTTTTTCCCTCTCTCTAAAGTGTTCATCATATCCAGAGTTCCCATTGAAAAACATTCACTTGTTTTGATTTGTGATTAGTACAGAAAATCTTCTTATGCTGTTCTTATTGCTTGCTGCTGAAATGTCATATTTACAGAACCTAATTGTGTTGACCTACTTTTAAAAATAAGGGGTCTCTCAGTCTGCATACTTTTTATAGCTCCATTGGCTTGAAATTATTAAACTACAGCAAGTTACAGTAGCTGAGGATCTGTCAGGTGTGCGTTCTTTGCTTTGCATTTCTAAACCACAGCCAAAACTATTCTGATATCAGTGACATAGTGGTAGGTTTTTTTTCCCCTTCATTGACATTGTTAAATATCATAAACTTGAAGGAGCTGAAGGACTCCTAAGGGCAGGCGAGCTCTGTCAGGACCTGCCTGCCACTGAAGCGAGGGGAGTCCTTTTATCCTTGCTGCCGAGAGTAGGGTCAGGTCACGGGAATCCAAGATTATCTGCATCTGAATTCCTGAGCACCTCTAAGCCATCCAGTTCCTCTTTGCATTTTCCTCTGACAAGCACCTGCTTAGGATTCAGAGCAGTAAAAGAAACTCCTCCAGACCTGCTGTGAAAAGTCTATGAGTTGAATGGAAAGGTGGGAAAGCCTCAAGCTGTATCGGCTCGTACAAACGGCACGTTACTGATGCGTCTCCTAGAGCATCAGCTCTGCGGTATTGCATACTCACAAATAACACAGGATCCAAGTGTTAAGGACTGACTGCTTTGAATACATAGCGACACTGATTAATAATGTATAAAAACCAACTAGTAGCAGGAAGGGTGGTGTTAATGATTTTCTAGTCTAGAAAAGTTTAGTGTTAAAGTTTAGAACTGGCCTGATTCAGTCTTCTAAAAACTCCCATTACTGGGAGTTCCCTGATATATATACACACTTAAATTCAGTTGCAGCAGTCTATTAACTGTAGTATCTTACCCAATTCCACGGTTTGCATTTTGCCTACCTAAAATTGTCAGCGCACTGACATGTTCTCTTCACTTACTGGCCTAAATTACATGCTAGAGAAAAATAAAGTATATACTAGGGACAGTGCTCAGCAGATATCCAAAAAAGCAGTCGGGATGCTAAGAATCATTAGAAAGGTAATAAGTACTTAAACCAGAGGACATCACTGTGCTGCTGTATAAATCAAAATGCATCTACATTTTGAGGGCTGCATGAAATTTTGGTCCTTCCAATTTAAAAAGCTTTAATAGCACTGGGAATGTACAAAGACAGGAAGGATGATCACAGGTACAGAACTGCTTTCTTACAAGGTGAGATTAAATACTCTGGGATTCTCCAGCTTGGGAAAGTGATGACTGGGAAGAAAACAGGATATATGTCTGAAAATCTCTAAAAATCATTAATAATGTGGAGAAGGGGATGGGTGAGTGATTACTCACTACCTATTTTTTTTTACAGCTCATTTCAATTTCTACTTTTTCAGTTACTAGAAAACTGAAAAAAAAAATCCATTCTCCACGAAGCCTTCAATACAGCAAATATCACTTAAATAAGATAAATCTCACCAACAGAGAGACATAAAGAGAACAGAAGAGTCAGCCTACTCTTGGATGGCAAACAAGGATCCAAAATGAAAGTGACTCTAATGGGCACAAATTAAGATTAGTCTTATGCAACAAAAAGGCTAACACAAGAAAAAATGACAGAAGTCACCAGAGAAAGCATATTTTTATCAGGATGGTCACGGTCAGCTTATAGTGGAATAGTATCATCAAGATTTGCTAACATGCCAGCTTCGTGCTGCCCTAAATACAGGGGTCCCACCTTACAGCAGTTCAAATGACCGCAAATCTGTTCCAGAAAGTCTCCTGGAGAGAAGAGGACATAGAGCAAGAAAAGAGGTAGCTGTAAAAAGGCCAAAGTGCACAGAGGGAACCAGAAGCAAAGAAATTACCCCAGAACAACCATGAACGACACAGAGAAAGCATCTGCAATGTCATTTTGGCTCACAGGGAAGGAGATGATGGTCTGGGGGCAAGAGAAACAACAGTAGCTTGGATAGAATCAGAGGGAAAAACAAAGCAGCCCCAGGGAAGCAGAAAGCGAGAATTTCCCAGCGATTCAGAAAAATGCCGTGGAAGCACTGAAACCAGTATGAGCGCATGGCAAGGGCACAGAAGCAGGTGTAAGCTCAATAAAGGAGATAAGGAGGCCCCGAGCTGACAGGCACAGGGGATTGGGGGGCGGGACGGGAGAAATCACAATTATACTGTAAATGTTTTATTTAAGCTAGAGGCAGGGGGTGGATGAATCAGAACTCTCTTGAAAGAAATAACCTTAAACCCAGCCTTCTCGCAGCTTCAGTTCTCACAGTGAGAACCAGGGAGAAGAATGAAAAAAAAAAAAGAAGAAAAAAAAAGGAGAGCGAGAGGATGAAATAGCAAGAGAAGTAAATTCGAAAGAGAAGTAAAACACCAAGTGTGCAAATCCTCTCACAGGATCACTGTAGAATATATTAAATAAAAACATAGTCTGTAATCTATTTGTTATCATCTTGGAGTAACGACCAGCAATGCATACATTTCATTCCTGGCCAAAACACTTTCTAATAAATGTTCGGTTGGCTTTCCTTTTCTTTCCAGATCTCCCTTTCCAGTCCAAGCATTACATAATTCATATATGCACAGCTTTAAGTTTAGTTCTTAATTAGAAAACACAATGATTCTGCTCCTTCTCTAAATGAACAGGAACACTTATTAGTCAGACGACAGAATTTAGACAGGTTAATTAAACTCTGTTTAATACACCTCACCTTTTATGCTACAGTAAGAAAAAAGTCATATTTCTGAGTCACAGGAGTTAAATGAGTTCATTAGTCAGGCTTTGAGTCAAATTCTCACTTGAGGTGTATTAGCACAAGTCTGTTGAAGTCAATGGTGCTACTACCATCTACAAGGAACTGACTCATTATTCTACCCTAACTGCATTTGCATCTCCACATTTAAGTGCATTATTCTATTGTCAGGGATCAAATTCCCTCTCTCCAGCAGGTAAGGGCCACATCAGTGATGAAACAGTGATGTAGACTCAAAGCAAAGAAAGTCTCAAGGGTCCGGTTAGGACAATTTAAAAATTACTTTGCAGTGCCAGGATGATTTCAAGCAATAGAGCAGAGCTAAAGACTTATTCCACAATGTGAGTAATTTCAGAGAAAAAGGTACTGTTTAAAATGTAAATGTGCAGTGACAGCATCAATAGCTATACAAAATACATTCCTTGCTGTCATACTTAAAATAGGAGAGGCCTGTAAAAACTGTTAATGACTGCAAATTTAACCCACTCAATACAGTGTATATTTAATGAAATATTTCTATACAAATAATTATTGCCTTTCAGCAGAAGTGCACTTACAGACCAAGTAAAGCTCTTGCATTTTAGAAAGAGTCTGCCTTATTTGAAATGGGTTTTATGTATTGCCAAATGGCTGCAGAAAGGCAATCATAACCTCATGGATTATTCAAGTTGTTTGGGGTATTTCATGGTTGATTTACGTGACCTTAGTCAGTATCTGTGTGTGTAACCTCAGATGTGTCCTTCTCCTGGCATACCATTGCACACAGACCAAACAGCTTCATGGTTAACATCAGGCATAGATGCTGCTTTCTGCCTCTTTTGCACGTTTGGTGGCACACTGCTGACCAATACCACTTCACACCTCTCTTCCCCGTCACTCACAAACAGGCAGCCCGAAGGGCACAAAGCATGTGCTCCCTGTGCGTTTCTCCAGAAGCCGCTCAGTGGCCTCAGTCAGCACTTTCTAACCAAAGCAGTGCTTTGCCAGCAGACTTTCTGCTTGTGAAATACTTTTCCTGTCTTCAATACAGCCCACAGAAATAGGGCTGACTTGGTCTCGCACTAAAACATTGTCAGCACAACTATTTCAACGAGGACAGCACAGAAAAAAATGCACATAAATATAGCATCCCTTTTCCACGCCTTTCAAACCAACATCGCTGTGCTATCAGACTCGCTAGCGCAGGCTGACAAAAGGGAGCTTTGGCCGATTTGGCTGAAGTTACTCAGGAGAACTGGAACCTGCCAAAGGAAAGTTTCCGTCGGCATATGCTGTGTTCCCAGAGGGCTGTCGCCATGCCCGAGTCGCGCAGCTGCAGCAGCAAGAGCTCTGTTGTGTAGACAACCCCTAGTTTTCCACAGCTTGTAAACATTACTGTTTTCACTTGTGAGCTAAGCCAAAATTATGTTAACACTCCTTTATAAAACCATATACATCTAAAATGGTTTCTCTTTTGGAGTACAAAGTTTAAATAAGAGGAAAAAAAAAAGATGCCCAATTCTCAAAAATGTCAGTGATTACAAGAGTTGTCAAATACCAACCACATTAATTCATTCCAATCTTAACACTACAAGCCCAGTCTACTAAGTCTAGCACTCGCAGTTGGCAAGTCACTTCGTTAAAACTCAGACAGATATAAAAAGAACAGTGGAGATTGTTAAAACGATACAGGGATCCATCTCTGTGGATTATACAAAATTCACTTCTGTTCTCAAAAACTTGGCAGAACATCACTGGAAATCAGAGTATTTTAGGAGATTTTTTCCTAAAGGTGACTGTTAGTATTCTGAACAATTAAAAAAAAAAAACCCACAATGCTTTCCCCCTCCCAGCATGCACTCAACAGGAAATTATTTTTATTTACTTTGATGGAAGCTGAACATATTAAAACATGAGCAAGAAAAAAAAAAACACTAAAGCAATGAAAAATTTGTATCAACGGCATATCATGTTATCAGCATTATTTTAACTCCAGTTATTTTCCAAACTAAACATTAACTCAAAACTATAAACGTAAGAAGTATGCAACTTCATAAATATTATCAGTAAAAAACCCAAAATGTACAATATAGGATAAGCAAACTGTACTTTGCTTAGGTTGGTTTCAGATTGCTCTGAGAGCGTTCCTAAATGTTTTCTATGTTTCACAGAGCTTTAACGACAGTGAACCGAGTTGAGCAAACAGACCGTGAGTTGAGAAATTTGGGCTAGATCAAGGGGAGGGAGAGAGAAATACCGTTTTAATTGCCCTCCCCCCTCTTTTTTTTTAAACTCTGAGGAAATGTGAAACAAAACAGCTCTGAAGAGTTGTGTTGGAATTGACTTTCAGTGAGACTTAGGAGTCTACGTGTCTTTAGTATTTCTGAAAAACCATACTCTTTTTCCCCCACGCAAATCACTGCATAAAAAAGCTTCTGAGATTAATCATAAGGAAAGCTATGCATATGGTTAAGTATTTGCACAGACCTCATTGAATTCCCATTTTCAATGGGAACTGATGCGTATATTTCTTAGAGCAAAGTCAAAGGACTAGAAGACTAAGCTATGATGCTGACCACTCTTTCTCATACTGTAATATAGCACTGTATAAAAATATATATATATTTTTTAAACTCTCATTATAATTGCATGAGAGGAAGATATGGAATACACTGAAATACTCTCAAAAGTCAGTCAAAATTAATCTTTTAAATAAGATATACAAGACAAAATATCTTTAGTCTCTCAATTAACCTACAGTTGCCTAGATAAAGGACACTAAGTTCTTCAGTACTACACAGCAACAACAACACTAATAATATAAAAACATAGGTTACAGGAATTTCTTTTAAAAGACACAAAAAACACTCAAGTCTTGTATGCTATATAATGGTGTATCTTTCTTTCAAGGCACTACAACATAGTTCAAAAAAACTCAAGAGGAAATAAATAAGTATAAAATATCAGTAATGATAAGCAGAACAGTGGTTACTAACTCCAGTTGTGTGAACTGCATCTTTAAATCCAAACATGTAGTTAAAAATAAGTGAAATTGATTTTTTTTAATTATTAATGTCACATCCATCTCAACAAACATTCTTATTTTTGTATGACAATCCAGAGTAATAAGCTGCTTTGAAAATGCAGAATTACTTGAGAAAATGCATTCCAAAAAAGTAAATGTAGGTCTTGGACTTTCCTCTGGATTATTTTGATTAATTATCTTCTATTGCATGGTGATATGAAAAGCCTAAAATAATGAGGTTTCTGTATCCTTCATAACATTTCTAGTCCATCAGCAATAACTACAGGGTGAATTCATTTAGGTTTTCTGAAATACATGGATTTTGTTTGCTGTCTCTACAAGACATGGACTTCCATATAGCTCGGAAGCTGCCCTCGAGCACATAATGAAATATTTAATTTGGTATATTTCTATGTTTATAAGACCAGAAGGAGGTCTACCAGATTATACTTCCCTGGCCCTTCAGCAAAGAGTATATCTGACTGTAGAAACAGAGATGGCACCTTCCCCCCTCCTTTTTTTTGGAAGTACAAGCTACCAACATCGCATGGTAGGAGTAAAAGTTGAAATACACCTTTGAATCATGCTTGCTCTTGCCAGTCATCTCTCCTCCCCTCCTGCGCTCTTTCAATAACTTTATTTCCCTGTTGCTCTTTTCCACCAGAAAGGCTTCTCTATCAGACAGTTTTTTCATTTAACATTCATGTATGGATTCCATTTAATCCAACTTGCTGTTTTGTTTCCTTTCCACTTCAATACCTGAATAACCTTTTACTTCTGCGCAGATGGGTGTAGATGGATTACAGCCACAAAAGGGTGACAGACACCAAAGCCGAAAATTCATGAACTAGACAAATCTGACTGAAAGCAAGAGACACAATACCCCGATCTGGCAAGAGACTGTCTAGTCTGTAGGAGAGAAGAAAATACCAGCTGCTGTCTTCTAAAGGTAATGTCATGAGTAACATTTCAGGATTAGTCTATCTAGATAGTCAGGATATGATAAAAAGAAAATATGATAATGATCCTCCCATATTACCATTACAGGAGAAAAAAAATACATTAATAAAAGTAACACTACTGCTATCTGAACCCAAACTAAAATTGTACAAATTACCATCTTGGACAAAATCCAGGAGTGTTCAGTCTATACATTTATATGATTTCTATGCAAGAAGTATTTACCTTTATTAGCTCTGGTTTTGTTAGCATACAGTGTAATTATTCTGTCATTCTTATGTTACAGAATATGGCATAAAGATGCAGTGCAATTTAAGATTGTGTGTACTTCAGTGTCATGTTTATTTTCTTACAAAAACCAACGTGAGAAAAAACTACGCTTAGGTGACATCGGATTTTATTTACTTTAAATGTATAAACTTTCATATTAACAAAAATAAAGACCTATCTTGAAAAGATTTACCACTATAGCTATAAACAAGTATAGCTATATCTGATGATGCCTCCAGCAGTAACAAAAACCAGAAATGTTATAAGTTGCATTGTTTTCCATAAAAAAAGGAAAAAAATCCGGTGCAAGCATGAAGAATATGAGCATGATTTTCACTTTTTGTTAGGATTTATACCTTTTGAAATCAGTGCAAGGCAGACGCAAAATACTGCTGTTCTGTTTTGATAGCATTTTGTTCCCACTTTAAAAACACACAGATGACAACACAACATTCGAAAGACAAACTAAAACAAAATCCAAATTGCATACACAGGAAAATTGGTCCCTAATGTTTAAAAGGCAGGTAAAAACCAAAGCAAAAACAACCCACGCATCTCGAAACACAGCACTGAATTCTTAAGTCCTTGAGAAATAGGTAGAGAACTTTCAGTACTATAAGATCACCTTGAAAACAGGGCTTGGAAGCATTAAAAACAAAATCCAAATGCTTACCTCCATTTGCTGAATGAATCTCATATTTCATTATTTTACATTATTTTCCAAATAACTGCATTGCTTCATTGCATGTTATTCAGATACTAACCAGAAAATAGTATACTTGAACAGTAACCTTGATGAGACATCAGTTTTCCAAAGCTAGGTCTCAAACTTTATTACATGTCCGTGTGTATATTTGTAGAAATTATGACATTGTAAGGTTGTTCTTTCAAGCAATGTAACTACCAAAATAATTATGTAGAAGATAGGAATCACACTATTCCATTCCCTAAAATATTCACTTTAAACATAGCAACTGAAGCCCAAAGCACTTCCCAAAAATTAATTTGCTTCTGATAGCGAAGGCTGGCCACTCCTACAGTCAAGTCTTGCAACTCCATGGGAGGTCACTATGACCATGAAACAGCCTTTCCCTGCTCGTTTCTTCATCTAGGAATGGGAGCGACACACAGAATTGTGATGGCAATCCAATCCCAATCACTGCGTTCGCAAGCTTTGTAGGAAAAGGGCCTTATGTTTCAGAATCAGTTATATTTCTTGAATCAAAATATGCATGGCAAATTAAACAATTTAGGGTTTGGGTTTTTTCCTCTTTACAAAAAAAAAAATATATGAATCAAAGCTTACTGCTCTCCCTCCTACTTTTAAGGAACCTCAGAAAACAAAAAGCATCATGGTGAGTCCATTAACAATAAGTAGATAAAATGACTCATCTCTTTCCCCAACACAACCAGAGATGTCTAAGACCAGTGTTCTTACAGCTACAGATGATTCTTGGTACTTCACTGATGCAATACCTGACTGATGATTCTTTGAACTGCTGTGCAAAACTACAGTTGAAATTTCAGGCATTTTTGCAGCATTTTCCCCTCTGTCACAGGCCGGGGTTTGCCTCAGTTCTCTTTGGCTCATGCAGGAGAGCTGGGAGCAGGTGGCACTTCACACATGGTAGCACAGGACTGCTCACATTCCACTCACAGCCCTCACTGCCAGCTCTGCAGGTCTTAGATTCAAGTTACTCGGGGCCTCAGTGTTCATCAAGGGCAGGTGACAGCACCTCACACCAGCTCCAAGGGGAGCAAACCCACACAAACACGAGGCAGTAAGTTGTGCAGACTTCAGACAACATCTCATGCTAGAGAATCCAGTGTTATTCCCCGACAGCTCTGAAAATAGCCGAGTTATAGTGGTAAACACTCAGTAAGTGCCCTGCAGCATCATGCTCTTTTTAAGAGGTTTACTACACAGAAAATGCAGACCTCCAAGTTTTAAGGAGCGCTTCTCATCCCAGTAATACCAGTTTTCATTCTCACAGAACAACTCTGGACATACAAATAGTCAACTTGTTTTCCTTTAACRTGAGTGCCTACTGGCTTTAGGGAATATTTTTCCCTTACACCTTTGAAATGTCTATTAAAAAAATAAAAGTCCTATATTAGTACAAACATGTCTAACAAATAACTTGACATCAGAACCCAGCTTTTCCCCATCCCTTGTAATCACCTTTATTTATAATCTAACAAACCATTTTCCAGTTCCTGAGCTTCAACACGAGTGATGCATATACTAAAAAAAAAAAAACACCTAAGTTAATTATCCCCAATAAGACTTATCAGAGCAGCATGCGAGTTCTGCTGGTTGTCACATCACCAGCAAAAAAGCACAGCACTGCAGAATTTCCATCTCAACTGTCCGGTCCTTAAACCAGCTGAAAACCCCACAACTATTTAAAAATCAACATACTCTTTAATGATAGAAAAGAGCTACCATGTGAGTTCTCTACATACAAATTTTTGTTTTTTGTATATTCTGGCTCAAGTTATTCTCCTTAGCTACAGCTATGTCCCTCCCTTAGCATCAGTGGGAATTTCACAGATGTAAACACAGACCTTAAGTTTGGCTGATGATGATACTTCGTTGTCAGAATATGCTATACTACCACAGGGACTGACTCATCTTCAAATAATTTAACAGTTACTCAATGTATTCCCTTTCTAAACCATGATGAGGAGATTTGACAAGAGCATTTTGTTAATGGATTAGTGTAAAAGAAGAAAAAAAACTGACAAAACACACTGTAGGAAGAAAACAAACCAGGAACTTTGGCACAATGAAATTTTCCAGTGGAATGCAGTAAGGGTTTTATGACACAGACTTTGCTGATACATACTCCTTCACAAACCCCCACAGGGAAGATAATTGTTTTGTTGCCAAACAAAGCTAAAGATTTTATACTATTTTTCCAGAACTCATGATTAATAGTAAGCTGTGTCTCAAAGGCTGACCTCACCTGTAGGCTTACCCAATTCAGAAACACACCTACCACTTCACTGCTCGGCAGCTAATCCAGTTGCATTAAACCTTTTACTCAAGGCACAGTAAGGAAATTGCTGGGCATCCCTGTTTTCTTCAGTCAATTAGGAGCTGTGGATACTAAACCTATCTGAAAGTTAGGCTACCTGGGGGAGAAATGCTTAAATACCATTATTTCCCTAGATAGTAACCAATCAATACTGAATTCTTTGCAAGCGTAGCTTCAGGAGGAAGCAGGGAGAGTATTCCTGTCTTAGAATAGCCTAAAAATTTGTAGTTTCTTTCTTCAGGGAGATGAAAACTGCCACTTAACTCCCTTCAAGCAAACAATAGCATTTAACCCAAGTCTACACATCCTCTAATCACTATGTTAATGTCTAAGAGAAATTACTATTACCGCTGCATCTCCTTTACAGAACGCGTGTTAAAATAAAATACATCCCCAAGGTCATTATCAACAAAAGTTGTCTACATCTGCCTTCAGCATGGCTTCTTAAGAAGGATGCAGTGAAAGAATCACACTTTTCATCAGCACTTTTTTCTGACTATGGCCATACAAGTCCACTCTCTCTGTTCTTATGTTAAGCAGGTCCCTAGTAAGCATATGATCGAGGCACTGAATTCTCAATATCAAACAGGGTTCTGGATTATCTTTCAGTTACCCTAAATATTAGGTATTGAAATGCTCAGCATTTCTAACACCCAGGCCACTCTTCAGATCTAGCCTTAAGCAACCAAGTCAAAGCACAACAGCAAGTTCACTACTTCTAAAGGTGGATTTCTATGACATTACCAGAGCCAAGATACTATGCTAGGACTCTAAGCCAGCCAGAACAGATAAACAGTTCTCTAAACTGACTTTCATACCATGAAGTCCAAAATAAGTCCTGGAATTTCTGGAATTTCAAATCTGGATTTTCAAGTCTTGAGAAATAATTAGGATATTTTAATTCACCTATTCAGTATCCCTACTAATATGTTGAGATTTTTTAGGAGTTTAGAAAAGAAGGGCATACATAAAGCCAGGTTTTCCTGACATCCTTCCTCTAGGAACTTTTCTGCAGAGAAGTCCATTCTGTCACATATTATTTCAGGGGGATTAACAAGGGTGGTATTACAGTAATTAGTGTATTCTTCTTCACAGGTTACTACAGCAAGCTTTATAAAGCTTATACACAAAATAAAATGAGAGAGAGAGAGAGATCTCAAGACAATTCCAAGGAAACAAGCAACCTGACATGCCTAAAAAATTGATGGTTTAATATAGYCAGAATTACAAAAACATAAAAAGCCAGAACAGACCCACTACTTTTTCCATTAAACCTCCATTTTACAACCTGTTTCCTTTTCTTAGTAGTTATTAAACATATTTTTTCAAAGCATGTTTTTAAACTGTTAGCAAATTTCTGACAACAATCTAAAATTACCATGTCCAAAGTCAGGAAACATCACAGCCAGCAGTTCTTTGAATATTGCACTAAATCATCTTTACTTTTCCATTGATAAATTCCATGTTGTTAATAGGTGTTAATCACAGCCTCATCAGTATGCAGAGTGCTTTCTATTGTGTGGATGCTGATTACAGGTAATTTGGCAGCTGTTATAATGTGTTAGCTGCTTCAGCAATGTAGAATATATAATGACAGCTTTACTTTCTGAATTTTTATTTAGTCACGAATCTCTTTCTCCCTACAAACATTCAATTCAGGTGAAATCAAGTCATGATACTCTCTGTATTAATGCAAAAGAGAAGGAACATGGCATGTTTTATAAGTAAATACGATGATGTAGTCTAGGTCTTCTGACCAGAAGTCAGTCTTCAGGGTTGAAACGGGCAGTTTGCAAAGGTGGTTTGAAATCACCACCCCTGGAACCCAAGATGATCAGTCTGGTCCCTCCAGACACTCAGTAACACCTAGAACAGTATTTGGGATATTCTACATTACAAGCACTCGCTTAGGGACCCCAGGCACCCTGGAAGTGCAGGGGTAGGTATTAACTTTTTGATTACATTCCCTCCCTATACTTCCTCCACATCTGACCAAGATGGGGAATCGTGGGATGATGCCGAATTGTCAACACAGAGATTAAATTCTTAAGTGCTGATGTTTAGTACCCACAGTTTTAGACTAGAATTTAGGATTTTGTTGTGCTTATATATTTCCAAACTATGCCATTGCAGGCACAGGGCTCATGCAACTTTTTGCACCTCATCTTTTTTCTATTTCTACTAATGCATATCTATATAGACTGGCTTTACTTTCTCTACCAGCTGTACCTGAGAGATCATCCACAGCACATAACCAAATGCTACCATCACAAACAGTGACAACGCATGGTTGCAGAAGTGTGAATTCCAGAATCAAACAGCCATTCAAGTTTTCCAAATAAATAATACTGATTTCCAAAATATAGGAAAACATAAAAACACATCATCTGTTTCATTTTCCAATTTGTCTGGGTAAACCATCTACTCCTTCCTGTGTGTTTAAATAGCTTCTAATTGAAACTAGCTATATTTAGCTGTGATCTATGTTAAAAACAAAAATTGTCATTTTCTTATTGGTTTCTAATACTTTCATTAAAAAGGAACTGAAACATACTTGTTAATTTATTCCAAGCATTTAGCTCTGAAAGGATACTTTGCCTTTTCAAGCTTACAATTAGGCAACACATTAGTTCCCTCAGTGCTCTGTACATGATCAGCACATTGAGCGGCAGAATAGGTGAATCTTGGGGAAAAAAAGTAAACTAAATGAAACTAGCTTGCTTCTTCAGCACTACAAAAGTAATTAATAAAATCAGATTGAGTGGTGCAGTAGGTCTGGCTCATAAATGTCATTGCATGCTTAATAACAAATGCACAGGTTTTCAACCCGTGTGCCCTAAAGCAGCCTGTGATTCTCATTATGTGTTTTCTTCCCGGCCAAAGTTAAACTTACTTTAAGAGATCTTTCATGAGACAACCCCTAATTATAACAGAAGGATGCAATGTCTTGCTTCTGTAAATTTAAGTTCTGTTTGAAAGCATTATGGCTTTCTAGTTGCCAAGCAGGTTTAAAGAGAACAATAGTCTCTAAAAATAAACATAATATATAACAGTCTCTCAGGCAATGTCAAATGCAATGGAAAAAGAGTGATGAGAGTTCTCCAACATGAGTTTTAATGAACCTTTTTTCCCTCTTGTGTCAGCGCAAGTATCATTTATTTTTAAAAGCAATCGGTCACAGCTTTCTGTTAGAATGATGGCCTCTTGACTGATTTGTCAAAGTGCAGAACAATAAGGAATAATAATATTCCCAAGCTGGGAGTCAGTAATGAACAAAGTTTGAAATCAGCTAAAACGAAGTACTGCGTGAACTTAGCTGTAAAGTACATGGGATATAAGTCTTCAGACTACAGGACATAAGCCAACCACTAACTGACAAGGATTAGGAAGAAATAATTTTCCCTGTGGTCATGTTATTCCATAATCATTCATCACAGGAACAGTAAAAAAAAATTATTTTTATTTTTTTAACACCTATAGAGCACCTCTTATTAGCCAGTGCTGGAGAGAAGATGATGAAATTGGTATTACAACCGATTTAACCAACTTCATATGTTGTTAACACAGAGTGATTATTTCTTGCGGATAAAGTGAAAATCATAAATAGTTACAATTTAAAAAAAAAAAAAAAAGGTAAACAACGTTAAAAAAATTAAGTGGTCATACTAAGTAGTAATAATTTTTGCCTTACTCCTAAAAAGGCCCAGATTTTTAAAATGACTCTTTTTATAAAACTTGCTTCGGAAGCTGTTGCTTCAGAAGAATTAAGACACAGGCACATAACGAAGCTATCTGAAGAAGCTCAGTCAGATGAGGTACTATCAGACTTCGACAACAGAGGTACAACAGACCCAGCAGAGAACCTTTTTTTAATTGCAAACTTCATTTACTCTAGATCTTATTCCCCATTATTTAGCAACGGTCTTGTCTTTTTATGACAACTTGCTGCTGACTGCATGTATAATTTATTACAACATCCTAAAAAAGTGTTTGAAATCACTTGCTTTTGCTGAAACAAGAATGACTCACGGCTTATAACAGACCAGGTCCCAGTCTAAAAAAAAGTGATAAAATGACAGAACTGTGCCCCAGAATAAGTAAAAGCAAAAGCCCCAATACTGACAAAATGCACTTGCATAGATGACCTAGAGCAGATGCATTCATCTAAGTCCGTAGTGACGACAAGTTCTTCTGGTGCATGTGAAAAAATGGAAAACTAGAGTTTCCAGTCTTCCATTCTCACATACGTTACTCTATTACGATTTTAAGCAACATCTTAATTGTTTACAATTCAGTGTCTGGAAAGAAAAACAAATTGTGTATTTGGACAGATCTTTCTCTATGGGTTACGGTATCACAAGCTCACCGGCCACTAGTTTGAGGAATGACATAATCCTACGGAATTTGGGCACAAGGGAAGCATTTAGGTGAATTAGTCATTTCTCAGATTCTCCCCCCCTCCCCCCCCCCGCTAGGAGTGCAGGAACTGAATCAGAAAAATTCCAAGACGAACAGAAAAGCAGCCAAATTAGGAACTGCCAGACCTTTGCCTTGAAAAATACAAATCTGGTAAAGTATCACAGAGCTGCTGAAAGCTGATACTCTATAGCCAGATTCCTCATCCTTGCTTCCACCCACTACTGCTCTGCAGGAAGACTACACAGTAAATCTGGTAGTGAAGCTCAAATATGATACCTTCATTTCATATGTAGTTGGCTGCTTTAGAAGGATGAGGAAAATGGGGGAAATGGACAGTTTTGTGTAATGGAAATAGCTGAGATTGCTTGGGGAACCTGGAAGACTTAGTGTAAGAGTGAAAAATATTTTGCTATGTCACTAATCTCAGTGGAAAAAATCTCTCTTGGACTTCTCTGGCAGACAAATTTCTTCATTTGCTTCTCAAGGAGGAACAGCATAAGAATGAAAACATACAGTTGGTTTAACATAATCACAACTACCTTAATTCTAAGAAAAAGAGCACATAAGTAGCCAGTTCCCTGGAGCATCTACCAGAAAGCAGAGAATCTGCAAGAAGCCCTCATAAGATAAAGCACAGCAGTAACATCAGTCACAAAATAACTAACAGTAATCTGATTCTTACATATCATTCTTTTCATCTGCAATTGAAAATTACTTCATGAAGGAATTTTTCCTAGCCACATCTTACAAATAAGGGAAGCTAATCAGAAAGATGAAGCAATACACCAAACACCACGAACAGAAACATTGCGTGAACACAGCCTCCGGCACCCAGGAACAAGCCACTGCCTGACCATTCACCAAACTAAGTAGCATGAAACAAATCAGATATTCAGGAAAATGCCCATGTCCTATGCTAACTTAGCTTCTCAGGAAGAATATTTCTTATTTTCAATCATCTAAACAAAGTAAAGGATTAACAGTTGCTGTGTGTCCATTTTTAGTCATTCAGCACTGAAGTTATACTCTTCCAACACATTGTTGCCTACTGTTAGTTTTTATACAAAATAACTATGAGGAAATATAGCATCCTAAGATGCACTGCAAAGCTTTGATTCCATACAATCTCTGTTTCGATGTTCTGTTGCACAATTGCTGGTTGCCACATTTTCTAACCTTTGAAATAAGCAGGGCTTTTCATATTAGATAATATTTTTCTTTGAGAATGAATACAATACGAATGCAGTAATTGGCATGTTTCTACCTGTAGGCCATCTTGTCATATTATGAGAGAGGGTCATTTCATATCTGAATTAAATTTAGAAATACAACTCATGAAGTAAACCACATGTAAACTATTGATCTTTATTTAATCAAAAAATTACATTCTTTACAACTTAGATTTACGATCAAATGCACTTTTATTTTTTCCCCTTATTTCAAAGCTACATATGTATTATTTCTAATAAATTATTATGGTTTGTTTTTTCTATGAAACTCCAAGGTTCTGGGTTCACACTTGCCTTTATATTTGCTTATGAAGTGCTAAATAAATTGCTGGCATTTAACATTAAGTATATCGGATGAAAACATCATATGTAGAACTATTAGCAACTATCAGCTGAAAACTGCATTTTCTTAAGTCTTCATAAATATCTTTATGGGGTAAGAAGGTTTTAAAAACATTTAAACAGTGTTAGATTAATGCTATTTGACCTTATTTTTAAACCTGTAAGAGTCAACACATTAGTAAGCTCTTTGGTTAACTGCCATACTAACTGATATTTTTTATCCACAGGAAAAGATACAAAATCAACAGTGGTTCAAACTTCTCCCTCAGCCATTGCTTTGAAATATCACTTGCAGGGACAAGAAAAGGGTTTTGGGTTGACCCTTTCCAAACCTTGGCCTCCTGAGAGATTTTCTTCAGAAGACTGTGATGGTGCCTAGGGTTTGGTAATAGCTATTATTGCTGGGGTACTTCATTGTGTGCATCAGTTATCAAAATGTATTTTGAAAACAGCAGGGAGAATGAAGATTTGAGAGGTTGCTTGGAGCACAAAAGAAGATGTGAAAGGAGGTACAAAGGTTAACGCAGGAAACAAGTCAAAAGAAACTGCCTGACAGATGGTATCCCAGGAAGGAAAAGCTCTATGGTAAGATTCAGATATGAAAGAGAAAGTCAGTTCAGATGGTGACTGACAGCACTGATTACAAAACTCATTTCCCACTGAAGGCAACAGGAGCTTTACTCCCATAAAAAGAATGATGGAATTGAAGACTATTTTTGAAAATCCTGTTGTCTTTTCTTGTTAAGAAATACTCTAAAAGCACTTGTGAAATTGTAAAATTCAAGCCCTGACACTTGGTCAACAGTACAGTTGACAATAACACATTGCAACTCCTATACAGAAGCTAGCACTATGGACATATATGTATTTAGGAAAGAGAAATGCAATAATTTTTACATCATATGTAAAGCTGAGCTGTTCAAATGTAGGACCAGGTTATTAGCAAATGAGCATTCAAAACTAAATTCCAACAGAGTTCTTTGGAAACACCTTTTCCATCTTAGATGCACTGCTTTGCATTAGCAACTTCACATTATGCTATTCACAAAAAGTAATTTAAAATTAAAAAAAAAAACAAAACAGCTTTTATCTTCACCAGTTACTGTCAGCAAACTCTTAAGTGGTATTCTGGCAAGCACCTGGCAAATCCCTGCCTCACACAGCCTATAGAATTCTAATGAATGAGGTTTCCTGTAAGTAACCACTACTTAAGGAAAAAAAGGAAAGATTTTTTTTGCTTTATTCTTAGCCAGGTAAGCTACACATTCCAGTGGTAGATTCTGTTCATACTGAAATTCAAAATACAGCCTTGATATCAAACAGAGTTCAACACCAGGAAAACATGAACAACGTAGAAATAGCAAAACACCATATTCATATCTATACATACTCAAGAGTCCAAGTTATAGAGAAATGAATGTACAATTCCACAGATATCCTACAGAATAATTTAAATATTTTCAGACCATAATCTCACCTTTATATGCCATCTGTTGATGTAGACAAGTACTTCCCTGCAGTAAAGCACACACACACACTCACACATTCACAGAGAAAGCAGCCCAACCCCCCCCCCCATCTGTTTCAAATGCACTTTTCTGATACAGCACAATAACATGATCTCCGATTTAAAATGATCCTTTGGGAAATTTACCTCATTCAACATGTCTCTGCTTTATTCTGGAACAGAAACGTTTAACACCATTTAGGAAAGACAAAAAGCAGCAGGAAAATTAAAAGCAAACTAAGTATGCAGAAAATTCTGGGAAGCTATTGTTAGCACCCAACATAGGAAGGAGATGATGGGGATCAGTGCCCTTAAAAGAACCAAAGCTGTGAAGCTTTAAAATATGTCTTTGAAAGTCTCCCTCGCGTATTAATTCCTGCACCAAGACATGCATTTATAATAGGACAATGAACACTGTTACGGTTACACTCAGTCTAATGCATGTGCTTTCTTGGTACGCCACACCTCAAACTCACTGTGGAGCTGCAACACTGGATCTGTCTGACTTTGATTATTCTTTCTGGCTAACCAGAATATTCTCAAGTATTCAGCAACTCATTCAAAACCTCCTCATATTCCACAACTTGATTTTCTATCAGTAGCTGTGAATGACTTTAACTTGCACGTTTGTTTGTTAGTTTAAGAATGGCTCAAGAACGGTCCATCTAGCTGACTATCTGTTCCTGACAGTGATCAACAGAAAATCCTAAGGAAAGATATAAAAACCACCGCAAACAAACCACATCACTTCCATACAATACCCTTCCAGGCTCCAGCATCTTGTGGTTCAAGGACCTTGCAAGCCAGAGGTGGTGTCTTTGGCCCTAATAGATGTCACTTCCATGAATATATTCAATCATTTCCTGAAGCCATATAAGCTTTTACCATCTACAATGTCTGGTACAAAAAAGCTCCACAGCTTAATAACCTATTGTATGAGGACCTGTACCTGTCATTTGTTTTGAACCTGGCACAGCATTTAATTTGATGCCATTATATCTATTGAGAGTGAATAAAGTGATCCCTGCGTATCTTTTTCATGCTACTCTATTTTAAGATACCTCTATCCTATTTCTTCTCGGTCCTCTCTTCTCATCAGTCAGTCTTAACAATGAAGCTTTTACATAATTTAGTCACCCTTGATAGGTATCTTTTCCACGCCATCTTTGATGATTACAATTGCACCAGAATTGCATACAGTATTTGAGAGTGCAAAATGAATTTACACAGTAGTCATAACAATGTTATCCTCTTTGAAACGAAAGCTAACATTTTCATAAAAATAATATAAGCATCAAGAGCTCCTTCATAAGTGGCAATTACTATCTCAAAAGTTATCATAGTGTATATAAAGCTAGGATTATTTCCTTCCCATATACATTACTTTATATTTATCTACATTTTACTTCAGAGTGCTAGATGAAGGACAGATTACGTGGAGAGATAGTTAGGTATAGCAGTAAAATTGTGTCTGTATCCTACTCAAAATTTCCAATTTTATTTTCTTCTCTCTTCCACATTATATAAATTATGTCCATTATAATGGATCTTCCAATCACTGGCTATTGATCCCACATATCCTTTGTTTATCCACCTGTTTCTGTGGCATACATTGTTTTAGTTTCTAAGCACCTTGGATGTACCTGAGACTAATAACAACCCCAAAACATAAAACATAACTATTTTCCTTCCGATCATTCTTCTGAAGCGATTAGGATGCATCTTTCTGGTTTTGTTTTATGTTTTTTCCCCGCTAAGCATCTGGATGCCCAAGATCTCTGATCTCTTGTGCATCTGGATCACTGTCAAATTACTGTTCTCCCACAAAAGGAAGGGGTCTTAATTTGAACCACCTGTTTTATCCCTCTTTCATAGTTATGACACCTCTAAATACTGTTCTAGTGAGCTGCATATTCTGCTTCTTTTAAGCAAATCTCTGCTAGGTCAGTATAGGAGCATTTCTGCAGCCATGACAGGAGTAAGTCTTCAACTCCTCTTCCAGAAGAGAAATTTAACAAAAAAACACAAGCATAACCTGCAGTTACTTGTGGAACTTCGAGTTATTCAAGCTTTCAAAGCACTGTTGAACCTGTAAAGTCCAATGTCTCTGAAGGACAGGCAATGCCAGTTTCATTGAGATGAGATTACATGACTAAATTTTCTTACTGAGTCAATTTTTTTTTTCGGCGTAAGCTGACAAATAATGTTAGAACCTGGTGGAGAAACTACAGTACTGAAAATTCAACTAAGTTGAAATATGGAGACATAATCAGGATGTGAAAAAAATGCATCCCAGCATCCACTGCTATTCCTTCCCCTCTGACATCCTCTGCAAAGCCTGTGCCTAGCTACTCACATTAAAAAACACCAAGAAAGGTCAAGAAGCGAAATAAGGAAGTCCTCTGAGCACACTCAGAATCTCTGCTTGGTTTTGGTAGGAGCTCAAAGAGCATCACCCAGCTATAGTTTTTAACACCAAAACATCTTGAACTACTCAATCCTTCCAATCGCCACGCTGCAAAGGAAGAGAGAGATTGTTATTTCCAAGTACGGCTGTAGCAGCACTAGTCTATTGAGCTGGGGGGATACAGAAGGGGACAGTGCAATGATACCTAGCATACCTTAAAAGCTGCACCTCAGTAAGTTTTCCCTTGATATCAGAAAGACAAGCCTGCCTTCTCAGAGCATTAGTACAAAAGGATGACCACACATACAACAGGGGAAAACAAAATTGTAGAGTCTCCTCTTGAGCAGAGGCTTTGGTTTGCTATATAAAAATATGAAATATGCTTTATTCACACATTTTCAATTCTCTACAACATTAAAAGCCCACAGGTCATGTTTGTACGATRCAGTTAACATAAAACTAAGAGCTTACTGCAATCAAAATAAAATATTCCTCACTGGCACTACTTCAATAATTGACCTAGCCTGGGGTCATTTTAAAACCATTTAAATGCATCATTAATCCAGGTTATTCCAAAGCAACTTTACTAATATGCTGTAATAAATTACAAGAGAGAAGCAAGATTACAGTTAGCATGCATTTTTAAAAAGTCACAATACAATAAGTATATACATCCAATACAATAAGAATATATATCAGAGATACAAATTAAAGAACATGAAAGAGAAGGCATCGGAAACATGATAGCAACATGACTTAGAAGCACCACAAATATATTCTATGGGCTACACCTCCCTTATTATTCACATGACTGCACATTTTCCTTTCTTTCATGTTTCCTTCCTGCCACTTCCATCCTAACACTCTGGCAGCCTCTCTTTCTCCAGTATCATTAAAAGAGAGTAACTGGTCTAACAACCAGATCAGTAAATTGGAGGTTAATCTGTAATATGAAAAAGGTTACTAACTGGAAGAGAAGGTCAGTCATTTGATTTTTTTAGATCATACACATCAGGAGAAAAGCAGGTTAGCAAAGTGTCTTGCAAAGACAGCAGTCTGGGGCAAGTGTTTCATGATCAAGCTTGTGTATGGTCTCCCACTGTAAAGTATATGAGAGTCCACTGCCTAAGGAGGAAAAAAAACAAACAGGGAAGATTGGAAAGAATCAAGAGCATAACTGAAATGAGCCAATATCTTTATTGCCTGCATATTACAAGACTTAGAAGCAGAGGGGGAAAAAAAGTTCAGTAGATCCTCTAAAGTAATCAGTATTCAAAACCATATATAAAGCCAGCCTATATACAATCTGTGCATAAGTAGGAAGGGGAGACAACCAAAAATCTACATTTATTAAAAAAATGGAAAATGTCAAAGACACTGCAGACTGTACGAAAATACTGTGTAAATACATAGGAAGGTGTATGTATATCGTCTTTCACAAAATTGTTCCATTCCTTACAGGATTGTTAGGATATATTACATTAGGAAAAATAAACTCCCTCTCACTGTACAAAACAAAGATAGTACCCTCATCTCCTTCTACCGATAAGCAATGTCATGTGCATTTTATATATATAAAGTCACCAAAGCCCACATTGACGATCACTTCTGTAGAATCTATTCTACTAGTAATTCCTTTAAAATACATTCAGGAAGAACCTCAACTCAGTTTTAGTTAGGTTTCGAACTAAATTCAGTAAGATTTGACTGTCAAATCACCAAACAAGTATTACTAAAGCACAGGAAAAAGACAAGTTTTCAAGACCTCCTCTGTCTGACAGGGTTACAACATACACAGGCAGCAAGTACACATCACGAGCTTGACTTCCCATGTTAATTTGTCATACGCATCCATTACAGATGCAGAAGCAGGCTGCTGCTTAGCATGATGCCATCTCCATTTCTCTTCTCCCAATACCAAATACAATTTTTCCTTATTGCTTTTGAAAGGGACATCTGTTGTGTGTCTTGAGCATTTGAAGAAAAAAGTCGCTCTCATTTCTTCATATTGAGCTTGTTTCAACAAAAACACTCTTTAGTGACTGCACTGTTAGTCTGTGTGGGGTCAGCATATTCATTGTGGCAGCTTGAACTTCTTAGCACTAGTTTGCTGAGATACCACCTCAGTTTTATAAAGACAGTCTCACATTAATAGCAACTCCTTGCAAACCAGTTTCTCTCTCTTCATGCTTTGTGTATTGATGGTTTAGACAATAGTTTGGCATTTCTTAAAGCTCTTGATTTCAACTGCTTCCTCTCCTCATGAAGTGTTTGGGTGCATTCAGGATGGGGAAGACTCATACACAGGAGTGGAGCATGCTTTCATTCAGATTTATTTCCCAGCCTTGTGCAGCTTTGCTGCTTTGCCTGAAGTAGCTCCAGAAATTCCCTATTCTTCACACACAGCATGCTTGTTTGCAGTATATAAGATTCCAGCTCTCAATTTTATTTTTGTTTTTAAATTCCTTTAGTATAGGCAGCTGGTGGAGATGATCACAGTTACATTTTCATGCTAGCAAAGCATAGGCTAATATGTGTGTTTTGGGTGTAATTTTATTCGGCTTGTATCTCTTAAATGGATTACTAAAGGGAACAGGGGGAGATAAAACCACTCTTCTCTTATACTGCTACATGGATCAAGAAGCAATATAGTTCAACATAAAATCCGACCATCATTAGTCTGAGTGTGTCCATATACTTAGAGAAACCCTCACCACTTCACTATCACTGGGAATTACTTCAAGGATATCCATATGCTGAAAAAGATTTAATCTGATGTGAAACACAGGTTAAAGGAATGCTGCCGGAATATTTTGCTATGAGGCTTTTGCATGCCATTTTTTGAGGTTTCTGATCATTTTTACAGCCATCCCAAGTACCTTTTATGTCCATTTACTCTGAGTCTCAAACCATTTCGTAATTTTAGTGTAGCATTCTCTTCTTAATGTCATCAAAGTTCTGGATTTTACATTTTTATATTGGTGTTATAATTGCAAAATTTGATCGGCAATTTGACTGTCACTTTAGTTTATATTGAGTCATTCTGGAAAAACAACATCCATTCAAGCCCGTCATTCATTTTGTATCCATATCAAAAGCAACTTAAAATGTAGTCATTTATCAGAGCCTGAAAAATAGCAATATATTTCTTGTAGGATGGCATTAATGTGCCTTTTTCATACATTCTCCATGCTAATGTGAAACTACAGCTCTGTAGAAAAGCAATCTAAACCTATTCCAAGATTCAAGGAATCCAATATAATAATTTACCCAGCAATTGAATGAGATACCAAAAACATCAAAAAACCTGAAATGTGTTTTTCCTCACAAGCAAACAAAAAGGAGAGCGCAAGAGACAGAGGTGTGCCATTATGTTCAAAATAAGAGGTCTTTCCCCATTAAAGGGCCACAGTAGATATTTTGCCTCTCTCACACAGAAAAATTCCATAAGTAAACTTTTGTATTAAACCATGAATTATATTCTGTGTCGAACAAATGATTTGGAGCAGGTGAACCACTGAAGAATATAGTTTCAGCAAAAATTAGGTACAACTTACAGTTTTTTTAGCTCTGGCTAATTACTGCTGCAACTTTGCGGGCCTTGCTAGGGACTGGCAAAATTTTGCCAATGGTACAGTTAATCTGTGCAGACGAGAGATTTCCATTGCCAATATCTGTTGGAACTAATCCTTGTAGGAAGGAACATCACAGACCTTTCAAATACATATGCACTTCTTTGACCTGCCTTCTCTGGTGTAACCACATAAAGCTACAGCTGCATTAACCAGATGTTACATTACACGCACAACTTTTGGCGCAGGGATGGGACAACAGAACAGAAAGACAAACTGCCTGTGACAGACAATTATGTTATCTAATGCAAAACTGGGAGGCTTTAATCATAGTGAGGCAAAAACGTATGGAATAAAATACTCATCTCACACTATGGTAAGGACACATGCAAGGCTCATATTTCCCAGACATACCCATTAGGCTCTGAACAGAGACAAAGGGAGCCCTTGCTCTTCTCCTGTCTTCATCAATACATAGAATTAGTCACAGTTTGACTATAAAATGTTCTTGCCCACTCTAAACATTTGTTTACATGCTCCCAGGACTTAATTTATAGAACTCTATTTTCTGAGAGGAATGAGAAGTAAACAGGTTAAAATTTTCTAAATAAACTCATTTGTTATTCTATTTCTATTTTAACTACAAGTGTGAAAAATTATGCTTCTTTAAGCAAATGAGCACCTTAAGTTAGTTTGATAAATCTACACTTACACACTTCGATGAGCAATCCAATTTCTAAAGCATCCTATATTAACATTGCTGTCCTGAACAAATTCTAGTTCAAATAATTACTCTGCCTAGCTAAATCTTTTAGCAGTATCACATTCTGTCCTAAACTCTTGTATAGCACAGAAGTAAACTGTTAAATTGTCATTGTATTTTAGCACAGAATCAGTGCTTGTCAGCGATCAATGAAACACTTAAGCTATATGGGCCAGATTTTTTGGTCTTTCTACTATGTAGAATTTGCACTGTAAATTTGGCATTTAAAAAAATAAAAGCAACTGGCAACTGTAGGAAAATGCAGTGCGTGTGGCAACTCTTAGGTGGCATAAATCTGACAGAAGTTTCAGGGCACTACACGTTTGCTACAGTTCTAGACGTTGCTGCTCTCCAAACAGTTCGTTGCTACAGCTCTCACAGGGGTTAGTGTTCACACCATCTCGTGGTCTCTGAAAAAGACTTGTGAATATTCCTCAGCTACTGCAGGGAGCCGTCTGGCAGATAAGCCTAAACTGTTTGGAGGTGGTTTCAGATGATCCGATGAAGCATCTGTCAAATACTGTTCTGTCCTGTCATCAGGAATTTGGCTGAAAATTTCAGGCACTGGATGGTGACCAACAGCTGGAGGTGAGGGGGCACAAGGGATGCTGTGGTTATCTGTTAAATCCATGGGTGGCTGGATGAAAGCCCTCATACTTCAGCTAACCACTGCTCCCCCAAAGTGAGGGCAGAGGTCTTCTGTAAATAGGGTCTGACCAGGAAAAAGAGGAGATAGGAAATTCCCTCAATAAAACCTGCTTAGAAATCATAAAATGGCAGCCTAGGATAGCATTGTACCTCAAACAGGAACCCAGCAGCTGTGACCCAGGAAGACACAAACACCTCCAGAAAAGAGTGGGACATGGTAGCCTCTATATTTCCAAGTCAGCTGCATATACACCTTGGCTCTCTTAATATATTGCTATTAGTTTGGTGATTAAATAGGTGACTTGAATCATCAGCTACTTGCATAGATTTTCAGGCATATGACTTCTCCCCTATACAGAAAGCCAAGTAAAATTTGATTTGAAGTGTGTGGAAATGAATTTGAAAGAGAGAAGCAGGAAATCCCATTAAATTCCTGTAGTAGATTTTCCTCCTTCCTTCTCCCACGATACCAACTTCACCTCATGCGTAAACCTCCTCAGAGAGATCTCTTCTGTAGGGTTTTTCATACAGCGGAGGGAAGGGATTTCTCCACAAAAGGCGTATCTGGAGGAACACTCCACAGCCCAGCCCATCACCCACTAAAACGCCTCCAAATGTGGGAACTCCAGAAGCAAAATAGTTTGGAAGCAATGAATCACCATAGGCTTTGATTTTACAAACCAGTTTACACTGAAATTCCCAAAGAGCATTTGGTACAGCAGGTGATCTCCTAACAGGAGGCCTTTCCACATTTTGAAGAAACATTAAAAAGCCAGAATTGCTATTTCTTTCTCTCAGCCTAATTTGATCTCTCGATTGTGAGGAACATTTATGACAGATGTTGGATTTTCAGCTGGGGATTCTGGAAATTCCTGAGCTGCACTGTGTTTAACTTTTCAACCTCTGAAGTAATCTATTTTCAGGGAAGTCTGCCTTATTTAAAGCAACCAAACTTGTCTGCTCCTGGCCCTGATCCACCAAAACAGTTAGCATACGCTCAGTTTGCTAAAGTCAACTGCTATAAATGCATGCATCAATGTTTTGCTAGATGAAGGCCATAAGTTATCTGTTTGGGCCTTCAAAAAAAATAAATAATTAATTAAAAAGAGAGAGAGAGAGAGAGAGAGAGAGCGCGCACTGAACTGTTCTTTTTCTTTATGTGAGACACCTGCCTTAACACACAAGCTGCATCTCCACTGAACAGCGCACGTGGTGGCAAAGCACAACCCAATACCCAGCAGGAATGCACCTACGGCATGCCGTGGTTCCACCGACCCAAACGCAAGAGCTTCATTCCCATCACAAGGAGATGAGGAGCTCTAGGAAATAAGGGAGTGTGGGGGAAATATGCTTACATCATGCCCCAGTGAAGGGACAAAACACAGCTCGGGTCTAATCAGAGAGTATGCCTGCATCCCACTGTTTAGGTAAGGCCACAGAGTCCCACTGATGTCAGTGTTTTTTCTACAGGTCCAGGTGTTTGACTGGAGATGTTTTGGATCTTGTGTTTTGATTTGGATTAATCTGAAATGACTGTGCTTTAAAAAAAAAAAAATACACACAATAATATTTGCAGAAATGCATCACAAACCCAGAGTTAGATGGAAAGAAAACTAAATATAGAAAACAGTCCATTTTATTCTGCAAGATATACTCTGTTTAGTAAAATTCCTGAAAATTGATAGGTATTAAATTAACCACAGGAGGGCTCCCTTCGGTATACTGAACACAACAGAAACATACTGTTAATTGCCCAAAATAACACTCTATCTTAAAAGTGACAAAGGTTTCAGACTTCAAATGATATTTTCCTCAGTAGGCTTCAATAGATACAGGGGAATAAAATTATACATGAACAATTCAGATAAAGAAGTGAATTAAATAAGTGTTAACTATATGACTCTTAACTACTTAACATGGCAAACGCGGACTGCCAACACGCTGCATGCTGAGATGCAAAGTTCTGCGTTGCAATGCCGTACAGAGGGGCCCCCAGAGCTGCGTGCACTCAAGACACACTGGCATGGCAATTAAGAGAGCTGTAAACTAAAACAGGACTGAACAAACACTGGGTCCTAGCTACTACTCCAGGGAAAGAAACAAGGACTTGCTCCCAATGGCACATACATAGAAGCCTGAGCCTACAGCTTTCTCTCCATCAGGGTTTTTTGGTCAGCCACGGGCTCTCCCAAAACAGGAAAAATTAAAGTCAGCAAAAGTCAGGCAGCTACCTTTGTAGACTTGGAGCTATTTATCACTCTACTTTATTTACTTACTCCTCTGTTAACAAAGAGAAACAGAACTTTCCTATCTCACAAGTTTGTTGTGAAAATAAACACGTAAGTAATTGAGAAAGTGTAATTAAAAAGGTTTAAGAAAGCACATAAGTAGCTGACAGTGCTCAGGCAGCGTCATCATTGGAAACAGGCATCTATTTATGTCCTAACCAAATCATATTCAGTACAACTTTTCACAGGTGTTGAAATCAACTGGTACAGCAAGGGAAACACAGCTAATTGAATAAAAAAGCAAGAACTAGGAGATCCAAAAAAGCTCATTCTTAAAATGGAGCTTTTAAACGTGCAGCTTCAGAAATAGAAATCACAAATCTCAGCTACGCACTTAACTTCCATCAATAAATAGAGTTAGCTATCCTGCAACAATTTTCATTATCAGAACCTGTGTGATAAACAATAGGAAATGTTGAACTTTGTCATAAGTTTGAAATTTTACCTCTTCCATGGACTTGAGAAACTAATGACCCTATGCAAGAGAGATTATAGTCTGAAACTGCTTCCAGGACCCAAAAGCCAAAGTTAGCAGTTTTACAAGCACCAGACTTGGAAGATGCATTTTCTGCCAGTTTGTCGATTATAAAACATGCCCAGGATCTGCAAGAAGTAAGTCCTGCTACTTCTATATACTGAGGAGTTCATTTACATCCATATATCTCATATCCCATGAGAAAGATCTGATCTGAACAGGCTAACCAGATGGAAGTACAGGATTCACAGGATGAGGGAAAGCAAATATGACCGACTCTTTATCCCATTGAAGAAAGCTTTCCCCGGGCAGCATGTCTGTGTTTCGGTCTTTGCTCCAGGCATCATGCACGCACTGGAATAAAAAGCGCAAACACCGTTGAGAGGGAACTGCAACTCAGAGCTCCTCCCCAAGGAGTGCCTAAATCACCAGGTTAAAGTAGCATGGATTATTTTGGATTATTCCTTCCAAGAAATAAATTCTTTTTGCTTGCCTCAAGGTGTAATTAAAAGGAAACAAGAAATCTACCTTCTTTCCTTAATTCACACATCATAAATCATTTCAATAATGCACCTATGAGTAAATATTACAGAAAAGATAAAGAGCATCCGCAACTAAGAGACATTGCTGTGCCAACTTAGTATTAAGTGAGGAGATCTGACACCAAAAAGCAGGGAGAGGACAACTGAATGAAAAAAGTACCTAATGAAATAGAAGCGTATCAGGGGTTATTTCACTAGACTGCCCTCCTCTTTCAGACGATGACACTGGCATCCCACAAAACCAGGAAGAAACATCTCACAATACTTTTCATCCATTTTTTTTCTCCTATTCACACTAAATAGGAAAGCTGTAGCAGGAAATTTGATTCTGTTACATGGAATCATTTTTCATATATTAGAATTGTATAAATAGACAAGGACAACAGACAAGCCTTACTATAGCCAAATAAAGTAGTGCTATCTTTAGATAGCATTCGATAGCATCAGAGTAACCAGCTTCAGGCTAGGACTACATCCTACTGGTCATAGTGCATTGTTACTTATTCCTACAGTGAACAGAAGAGAAATTAAAAGCTGTATCAGTGTAACTTAATGCCCAAACTTCCTGCCTTGGGATAGGGTCAAAAGAAGAGATCAGACACGATGCTTAAAGTCATAAACATGAATATTTCAGTAACAATATATTACCAATGACAAAAGAAAGACAAAGTGAAAAAATATCCTATTCAATTTATCTTATTTCAATACTATATCAAAGAAGATTGATTTAGAGAGAATTAAAACAGAAATTGGCTTTTCCCCCACACACAGACTCAGTATTTCACACCTACTGCTTTATTGTCAAACTGTATTTTAAAGAGAGTTTGTTGCTACATGTAACTCAGAATCGGAATCTCTATAACTTCACCTTTGAAAGCCCTGTTTAAATGCTGTGATAAACCCAAAGTAAATAACAATCTGCAAAATATAAACATCAAGCTATTATGAGGTAAGTAACCACCTTAGAAAAATATGGTAGCTAAGAAAAGTAAGTTTGTATAAAACAGAGGTTAATAATGCATGGAGATTTAATGTACAATGACCAAAATCATTAATGCTGTCTGAAATATCAGTGCTGCCGAAACCATTCTGCTATCTTTCAATCTTTCCAAAAGAAGAAAGGAAGAGCTCCTGTGCTCAGAAACTGACAGGTAGAACTTGCATGATGACAAAAAACAAAAAATACCCTGATGTGACTTATCGCAGCACTATTTCAAAAAAAAAAAAAAAAAAAAAAACCACCTTATTTTGTTATATTATAATCTCTAGGTAATGTTAAAGAGCACAACTGCTTTCTTGCAGGCTCTTGGAATCACACGATACCCAGGGGACACTCTTCTACACACTGATACAAACAGACCACTTTGGCCATGTGGACTGCTTTTGAATCGCTTCTCTGCTTACTGCTATCAGGATATCAAAGCCTCAGTCAGCTTGCTGTCACCACCTCCCTCCTGTGCCGCTGCCGGCTGCTCAGGTGGCCGCAGCGGCTGACAAACACTCATTCAGCAGGCAAGTTTGGGGATGTCTGCTTTAGCAATGCGTTGGAAAGTTGAATTTTCTACCAGCCAAAAATATCAGAATTTCACCAGGCTGCCTCCTCAGAAAGCAGCTGACAATTAACAATGCTAGCCTGAGTGTTATTAAAAGGAGACGTCATGTTAATAAGTATTAGTACCAATGTCCGAATGCCACTAGACACGTTTTACCCATGAGAGCAAAACTGATTCAGCCGATGGCTATCATATTCAATTCATCTCTGTCCTTCTTCCATGATCACGGCGTATCACAACAACCTTGACTGTATGTCGTTGTCATGTTCTAGCCCTACCCACGTACCCTAACACAATTTAAATCCTAATGAACTTTGGTCATATATTCTTAAGTAGGCTTGACCTTTAAATATGTGTTAAGTCACACTAATTACTGGGTAATTTAACATCTTAAAGACAAAGCAAGAATTTCAATGCTACATGCAGTCATTTGTCTCCTGCTAACTTCATAGTTATTTTATTATTTATAATGTAAACTTTTCTAGTATTACCTCATTTCTAGTGTAATCTCAAGGGAGTACACGGACCATCTTCTTGCAATTGTTTTTTTTATTTAAAACAGTTGAACTATGAGACTAAAAACTTGCATTTCAACTCTTGTTCCTTGTATGCACGTTGGGCTATAATGCGCAGAAGACACAGGTATCGTAATTACATTACTCACTCCTACTTCAACTGGTTATCCTCATTGAGTATGACATTTCCATCAGGACTTCAAGTCTGACAGAGATATTAGAATTACATTAGAGTCAGCTGTAAGCTTCAAAGTTTCATGCCCAGTTTATTGTTTCCTCATTAAACAGTTGCATTACTTTTCAATTTGTATTTGGGTGGGGGTGGAAGAGGAAACTAGCAAAAAGCCCCTTTCAGAAAACTTTGGAATTTAAAATTTGCTGACATCTCACTAGCAAGTCTCACTAGCCCTTCATGTATGTTCGGCCACTGATCTCTGAGGTTGAGAGTCTTTTCTTTCATCCTTTTCTCCAGAGCATTTGTTTCACTTTATTTCCCTTTGATTGCTAACCAGTCATGCTCAACTTTGGGTGCAGTCTTGAACACAAGAAGTTTTATCTTATCTCGAGCCATATGTCTTTTAAAAAGCTAGAAACTGTTTTCATGCAGCAAATACAGAAATCATTATTTGCACTGAACACCTTAGCTTTCCCAAATCATGAATTAAATTAGAAGCTCAAAGACTAACATATGCATCTTGTAAACTAATGACAGACATTTATGATCACATTTAATTTTCTTTAGGCAGAAATTACTTCCAACTAAAATCTAACAAACACCTGATACCGACTGCATTTTAAAACCCCTGGAAAGCTAGAGTAAGCTTCAAATTAAGATGCTGCCCTTAACTCCCTCCTAGAGTAACAAGGTATCTTCCATTCAGCATATTTCATAAATTAAGCTTACAATAGTTTTAGGAACTAACTTCTGTAATGGAAAAGCTATATTAATATAAGAATCAAACATGTCAGTGTTTAATTGAAGCGGGTGATTTGAATTCTTTCAGTATATGGAAGGCGTGTTACATACATAGGTGATGACCCTTGAAGTTAAGGCTATTAATACACTAGAATGACACATGATGCTGTTTCATAAACTCTGATATCAAGGCTGTGTAACTGGCAAACAAGCTTAAAAAACAAAACAAAACAAAACAGACAATCCCATAATTTCTTACTAATGACCCATAAAATACTTATGCTATATTTAAATTGTACCAACAATTACCGTGTAGGAGCATAACACAGCTGAACAAAAATAAAAGCTTTTGAAAATTATAGGCAGGGGTTTAAAGCACTGCATTATAACAACTTCCTAAAACTAAACTTCATTTAATGAAGTTCTTATTGTGATTTATGAGCCATACATAAACCCAGTGAGTTGAAGAATAACTTAGGAAAAAACAGCTTATGTCAACTGCTATTATTAATAATGGTGATTGAGGAGACTGTAAACTAGAAATATTTAAAAGTTTGCCATGACATCAATCTGACAAGCAGTTACACACAGCGTACTTGTATCAGGTCACAATAATACCATTCAGAAGGAAAAAAAAGACTGACAGTCACTTATTTTGAGTTTTCAGCAGACAGGCAGAGGAAAAAAAAAATGCAGGCAGTTAGTTAACTAGATGGATTACGAGCAATTTTAGCGGATATACGGTCACACATCATTTCATGAAGTGCTGCAGACTGTACCAGAGAGAGGCAGAAAGACAAAAGTTGCAGTAATAACTCCACTTCTCCCACCGGGAACTGGGGACTCCGGACCCCAGCAGCTCCCTTGGGCGGCCACCGCGGCGCGCAGCGTCCCGCATCTCCCTAATTTCAGGGTCGGCCGCTGGGACCGGCAACCAAGC